>NC_034425.1:5045773-5046989 GCF_002078875.1 Numida meleagris
GAGGAGGCTTCGTTCTCAGTCGGTTTTGCGCAACAAACAAACAAACAAACAAACAGAAATCCCGACCAAAAATAAATAAATAAATAAATAAATAAATAAAATAAAATAAAATCAGAGGAAAAACCCAAACGACTCAAAGAACCCGATGAGGAGGCGGCTCTCGCGTGTCCGTGGCCCTAGTTGAGCTGGCGGCAGGCCTCGAAAGTCCACTTGGTGGCCCCGCCGTAGATGTCGATGTTGGCCTCGGCCCAGGCGATGACGTTGCCCGCCTGCGCCTTGCTGCTGCAGGTGGCCAGCGCGTACACCTCGCCCGGGGACAGCCGCCGGTCCCACACGTTGAAATGCGCCAGCTCCCCCACGAAGGCCTGCGTGGCGTCGAAGCCTCCGCCCAGCGTGTCCTGGGGGGGCGGGGGGGAAGGGTTGGGCTGTCACAGCGCGGCCCCGCGGCGCTGCCGGGCGGTCCCGCTCCCCTCGCGAGGGCCCTTACCTGCTCCTGGCCCAGCACCAGCACGCCCTGCGGCTTGATGGGGTGGTAGGGGGCCAGGTTCTCGCCGTTGCCCGTCTGCGTGCCGTCCTGGTACGCCTCCCAGACGCCGTCCCGCGTGGTCCAGGTGACGCAGATGTGGTGCCATTTGCCGTCGTTGATGACGAAGGGCAGCTTGGCCACCTAACGGGTGAGGACGGGAGGGGGTCAGGGTGCTGGGTCCCCACGCTGTCCCTCCCTGTGCCGCCCCTATTCCAGCCCCGCGTGCCCGCACCGTGCCGTCAAGGAGGATCCCCCCGGCTCCCCCCGTGCCCGCACCTTGTCGTTGATGAGGATCTCCATGGGGTTGTTGCCCCACTCAATAAGCACCAGCTCGTTGGCCTGCCCGGGCACGGCGTAGGAGAAGGGGGTGCCCATGCCGGGGGAGGCGCTGGATTTGATCCACATGCAGATGCTGAAGGCGTACATCTCGGGGAGGCTCTTCTTCACCTTGGCGTACATGTAGTTGGTGCGCAGCGGGAAGGTGAGCTGGAACCTGTCCGGGGGGCGGTTGTCCTTCTGGCCTGCGGGGTGGAGGCGTGCTGGGACCCCACTGCGCCCACCCGGGGGAAAGGGGTCCGCGCCCCTCCTCGCCCCATTATGTAACAGCAGTGAGCACAAATCCCCCCGCACGGCCCCGCTCGGGCCGTAATCCCCAGCGCGAAGCATCCCCGGGGGTGGAGGGCAGCGCTC
>NC_034425.1:5054476-5056615 GCF_002078875.1 Numida meleagris
GGGGGGGGTACCTTTCTCCAGGTCGCTGATGCGCTGATGCAGCGACGTGAGGGTGCTCTCGATCTTGCCCCGCTCCTCGGACTCGTTCTTGGGGTTGTACTTGCCCTCCTCCAGGCTGTTGACCCGGGACAGCACCTCCTTCTCCAGATCGTCGATCTTGTTCTGCAGGATGTCCTTCAGGTTGGTGCTCTGCCCGGTGGAGTTCATCCTGCTGAACTGCTGCGGGGGGCGGACACGAGCGGGGGGGGGCCGTTAGCGCCGCGCTCCCCCGCGGGCTCCGCGCTGTGCGGGGTCCGGGTGCGGGACGCGGGGTACCTCCAGGTTCTCCAGTCGGGTTTTCAGGGACTGCAGCGTCTGCCCGAGCTGGCTGAGGGTCTCGGCGGCCGGCGCCCGGGACAGGTCGCCCATGGTGTTCTTGGAGAAGCCGCCCTGCTTCCTGCCCCCCCCGCCGCCCTTGGGCTCGCCGGGCAGCCCGTCCAGCACGCTCTGGCTCTCGCACCTGCCCAGCTTGGCCGTCAGCTCGCGGATGGTCTCCTTCTGGTTCATGATGGTCTCTTTCTGCTGCAGCACCGTCTCCCGCAGCTGCAGCACGGTGCTCTTCAGCTCCTCGGCCGAGCCTCCGCCCGGCGCTGTGGCCGCGCACATGTCCCCGTCCAGCGGCACCGAGGTGCAGATGAAGCGCGTCTGCCCGAAGCTCTGCGCGCGGCCGCGCGGCGCCGTCAGCGCCAGGAGCAGCGCCAGGGACAGGGGCAAGAATCGGGGCAGGGGCAGGGACGGGGGCAGGGGAAGGGACGGGGAGAGGCAGCGGGGCAGCGCGGCCATGGCGGGGCCGGGGACCGGGCTGGGCTGGCGCCGGCTCCGCCGCTCTCCGCCGGGCCCACTGCGGCACGCGGCCGCTCTTATAGCGCCCGGGCGGGGCCGCGCGGCCTGACGTCACGGCGCGTGGAATCCCGGCCGCGAGACTGGGGGGGGGGGGGCTCCCGGTCCCGCGGGGGTGAGCGCGAGTGAGTGAGTGTGAGTGCGAGTGCGAGTGTGAGTGAGCGCGGCCGGGTGTGTCAGCGCGTGGTTCCGCGGCGCGGGGGTGTGCGCGCGTGAGCACGGGGCGCGGGGGTGTGCGCGTGGGCGTGCCACGGGGGCGGGGGCGTGTGGAGAAGTGAACGCGAAGCGGGGGAGGGGGCGTGGGGGGCAGCTAGAGCGCGTTCTCGCGGCTGTGCGGTGCGGGGCCGCGCAGCCCCTGCCCTACCGGGCTGCCCCGTGGTCGTGGGCACCGCGTGTCCCGGAGCCACGCGGCCGCCGGAGCGCCGCTTCCCCGCGCCGCCGCCGGAGGGGCCCCGCGGGCTGCCCGCACCCTGGGGGGTTGCGGAACGCGGAGCTGAGCCCCTCTCCGCCCCACGCGCGGAGCCGCGCTGCTCCCCGTCCCGACGCCGGGCGGGCGGTTGGGACCCGGCGCCGTGCGTCCCCGGGGCGAGCACGGGGCCGCTCCCCGCGCCGTTCCCCGGCGCCGTCCGTCGGTTTTGCCGGCGCGGTGCGGGGCCGCGGGGCGCCTGGGGAGCGGTTTCCGATCGCCCCGTGCGTGAATTCGGACCTTTCGGCTCGGTTCAGCGCCTGCCCCGCCAAATCTGCACTGCAGCAGCACATATGGCTGGAGTATTTACATAATGCCAAGTTATCCTGTGAAATGGGAAGCAATTAATTTTGATTAGTGAAGTGGGTCAGGAAAAGACAAGGTCCTTCAGGCCGCGGAGCTGCAAAGGACGAAGCGTTGCCGCTGCTGGGCTTTTTCCTTCCCCCCACCCCGCAGGACGAGCCCCCCCGGGCTGGCACATCGCTCCGTGACTCACCCCGTTGGCTTTTTATCACATGTGCTCACCTGCCCCCGAGTTCTGTGACACCGCGGTGACACAGAGTGCTTCCTGCTGACAGCACCGGGACACGAGCGGCCGCCGAGCCCGGGATGGTGCCAGCGCTCAGCGGTTCCGCAGCGCTCCGGAGCGCTGTCACTGCTCAGTGCCGCCAGAGCCACCGAAACCGCTCAGCGACCTCGGGGTCACAGGGGCTGCTCACCCGGATCCTCCCCAGCCGCTCCCGGCGCTGCCCCTGCCCACAGCTCGGAGCTGCAGAGCCCGGGAGGAGCGCAGC
>NC_034425.1:5056849-5178899 GCF_002078875.1 Numida meleagris
GGGGGGCTGGGCAGGGAAAGACACGGGGCAGGCCTCTCTGTGCTGGTCAGTGTCTTTCCCTTGGAAAAAAAAGGATGCTGTGGAAAAGGCTGAAAAGACTGCAGGTCCAATTCTTCTGCCACAGGCGGCAATGCAAGCTGAAAGCAATGTTACTGCAGGCAGTAGGGTTCCACCGGTGTAAAACGGGTCTGGGAGGCAGCCGAATCGGAGCCCACTTCTGTTAACATCTGCGTGGTATTGACAAAGCTGTTCATGTCACTGAACCAATTTAACTAGGGAGCTTTTGTCATCCACAGTACATTATGCTGAGAGGAGCCCAAGGTGACAGGTGCAGTAAAATAAACACTCTGATACTATGGTGATGGAGACCGTATAAATACCTGGATGGGAAAAAACAACAGAGCTGCGCTCCAGCAGATACACACAATAACCCCCGTGTCTCCTCGTGTGAAGGAAAGAACGAGAAAATACGATCGAGAATTCAGCTTTTCCAGAACCACTGAATCATGCAGTAGGATCCGTTATTGCTTTTGCAGATTTAGGAGCTGGATAGATATAATGGAATAATGGAGCCCCTATTATTTTTAACTCTTCTCTCGCCTCTCCCCAAGCGTTCTCTGTGGCTGATTTATCGCTCCGTAGATGGAAAGAGCTGAGCGCAGCGATCCAGGCCCCTCGGAGGTGGCGTGGTGCTGAGCAGGAGCCAGCGGGCACATTTGTGTCTGTGATTCGGAGGATTTCGGGCAGCCCGGGGTGCTCCCCCCGGGGTCAGCAGTCCCCTTGGGCCAGCATCCAGTGCAGAGCTGTAGCTCGGAGGTGTTCAGCCCCAGCCCCCCCTTTGTGTAGGACCAGCAGAGCTGCAGATGCATAAAGGGCATTTTGGAAGTGGATCTCTGTGATCCCAGGGGCCGGACGTGGAGCGAGGAGTGGGAGCTCTCTCTCCTGTCTGTGGAAGCGGCTGCACACAAACCATCCTCCTGGGGGGGGAATGCTGATTCCGCAGCTAAGTCTCCTCCGTGCAATATGATCCATTATGGGATGGAGACGGCTCTGCGATGGGAAACGGTAATGGGCAAAGCGAGAAGCGCAGCTCCTGGCGTTGGTGCCTCTGGGGGACGGCGGAGCCGACGTCCCTGGGGCTCATCCCTGCAGCCCCGCTCCCCAGGACGTGGCACGAGGATGGGTGCTGGGTGCACAGCGAGGACAGCGCCCAGGTCTGCACGGTGCCACATGCGGGGTGAGCACGGCCAGGGCCGGGAGGTGAGCGCACACCGCCCCGCCAAAGGCTGCAGAGCGGTGCATATGCAGAATATGTATTTTTAATGCTTTCAAAAATTTACGGATCTCATTAGGGCTGCCTGAGCGGGGTGTGCAGTTGGTGCAAATGCACCGCCTGTAAGATGGAGTATTCCCTCCTGTAACAGACCAACACTTTGGACTGGAGTTCTGAAATCTGCTGCATTTTGCTGCAGTCTTTCTTTGCAGATCTCTCCCTCTCCGTTTCTCTCTGTCTCTCTCACACACATTCGGTCTCTCCTCCTTTTTCCTTCCCTCTCTTTCATTGTTCCCATCTCAGAAGTCAGTTTCCTCCTGAAATGCCTGACATTTACATCCAGTGAGAACGAGGAGTGTGCTCTTTGTGCCGGTACATCAGCGATGCTATAGGGGCACAGGTCCTTTCACTACAAATAATTAATTTAACCATATATTGCATAACATCCTAAAAAGCTTTCTAGGGCAATCTCGTGCTTGCTGGATGCACAGCTCCTATCAATATTACATTACATTTGGGTACAACCGTTATGAAGTTTCATTAAAAATTTAATTTGTGGTTTAAAACTGCAGCGTTCCCTACAAAGTGTGGCAGAGAAACCATTCTGGCTGCTCGAGGTCTGCTCCTGCATCAGCCAGGACTGCAGGAGAGCTGCAGCAGGGGCCGGGGCTCGGGGTGGTGCTCCCTGTGCTGGCGCACACCAAGAATCGCTTTACCGTCAGCAGAGCTGCCCTACAGCGGGAACTGAGAGCCGGGAGGGGGAACGGGGCCCGCCGTCATGTTTTGTTAATGAGGTTTTGTTGCGACTCTTCGGCAGAAGGTTTGAATGGAGGGCAGGTCTGAAGCATCCCACATCCGCCTCTCCGTTTCGGAATTGATTTGTACAGTAACTTCTGTCCCTCTCTGCACACACCAGAAGGAACGATGGCTTTTCCTCCGAGACCGTCCCTCGGCCCATTCCTGTCTGGGATTTCCTGTGGCAGGAGGCAGCTGGTTGATGGATGGCTGTGCGTGGAGCTCCCTGCCCCATGGGTCTGCCCTGTGCCTGCACAGAGCCGGGCACAAACCGTGGCTGCATTTATTCTAACAAACAGCACCAGTCGTTTTTTTCCCCGTCCGACAAAGGGGGATACATTTGTAACAGGCGTGGGGCGTTTCAGCAGCCTGCACGGTCCTGGTGTGTGCTCGAGGTCTCTGCACAAGATCGCTTCCCTCTGCTGCAGAGAGGATAATAATGGGGAGTGGGTTCCTAAATCCCTTAAGCTTCTTTGATAGCTTCAATATTTATCCGTAATCCTGCTGGTGCGCCGTACAGAAACAGCCGGGGCCTGGTCCCACCTTGCAGCGTTCCCTTTCCCCAGGAGGAAGGCAGGGTGGGACGGGAGGGAAACATCAAAAGCCACAGACACCGTTGTGCCCCAGTTTCTTCCTGCGATTACTTATTATTTTGCACAGTCTCTTGCTCTCCTTCTCCCACGCTCTGTGCTCTGTTATGGTAATGTCTGTGGAGGCTGGGCATGCCTCCGTGCCTGAAGGGAGGGCGGACAGATGGCAGGACGGCTCCGAGGGGGTTCCAAGCTCATATGGGGTGGGGGACGGCTGGTGGGTGTCTGCAGGTCTGTGCACACAGGTGTCCTGTGAGCCCTGAGCAGCGAGATCTGCCTGCACGTGGGGTGGAGCTGGCAGAGAGCTCTGCTGGTGCTGGAGGGGCAGCCGCTGCTTGTGCCACAGCCAGTCTGCAATGGTGTTGGGGATAGCTTGGAACACCTGGATTAAAATACAACAAGGCTTTAAAGCCAGGATAGGTAAAAATGCCATAATGCAGTAGGGAGTCATTGAATTTGCCTGCTGTGGGGAACGGCCCTTCCTTGAAGTGTAGCTTTTAGTAGGGGAGAGGAGCTCTTTTGACATGGAAGATGTCAAAGGAGGAGCTCTTTTGACATGGAAGACAATGGCAAGGATGCCATTAGGGCTGGGTATGTTATTGATTCCTCTTCCAAGATATGAGGCTTAAGAAGCTGCAGGTAGTGGGTGTAACTGGAATGACCCAGGAGCTGCTTCCAGGCGGTAAGCGGAGCCCGGCTGCGAGCAGAGCTGGCGCTTCCCGGGCTGATGCTGCAGCAAGAGGCAGGAGCCCAGCGAGGCCACAGCCAGCGCCAGGATGGGCAGTGGGGACAGGAGATCTGCAGGAGGTGAAGGACTGCAGACCTCTGGGCTCCTCAACGCCCGGGGGGTGGGAGTTTTTGTTGGTGTTTCTCACAGCGCTTTGCGCTTTGCTTCGAGAATTGGGTGCCATCCAAACTTGAGAACATCAGCCCTGCCCTGCTTTGGCTCAAGTGCAGTAACAACGCTGCCAGTATGTGGTCTGTGGGTCCGATTGGCTTTTGCTGTTTTTTTTTGGAGGGCTTTTCTCCATGGCACATGCAAAATAAGTGACACTGCAAACCTAGACTACACTGGCTGCACTGCACTGCTTCCAAGGACAGAAGCTCTTGGCATGGTCCTGGGAAGCGGAGTGAGCTTCTCATGCTTGCCACATCCTGACTGCTCAATCAGCAGTTTAATGGGAAGTCATTAGTGTACTATAAATTCATACATTAGATTTATGTAGTGCTTATTTTACCACGTAGAGACGCCTTTGCTATCCAGCTGTATGGACGTTCCCCTGTGTAAATGAGATGTTCGTGTATATATTCATCCTGCTTCCATTAATGATAATAAGTCTAGTCACATTATTTCTTAGAAACCTGCTGGAATTTCAGCAGTAACACAGCAGCCATCAAACCCACCAAAACCTGGAAAATCAATGCTGATCGTCATGTCACTGTGTACTGGGAGTTTGAGTTTGAAATATCCTAGGCATAAGGAAAGGGTTTCAAATGGTTTATTTCAAGGGAATGGTAAAAAAGGAACTATGGAATCCTGCTACTTCCATGGATAATTACATTTCTCAGGCATAGGAAGAGATTTTTGTCTTTTTGCTAAGTAAAAGGACATTAGTGAGTAATACAGCATGGGTCAGCCTGGGCTGCATGTTCCGTTCAGGGTTTGTTTTGGTTGGATCCAGGTCTCTTGGCTGTTGCCTCCTCTTTGCTCATCCTAAAACCAAACCTTTGCAGTTCTGACTGAAGCAATCTCTGCATCGTTGTGCCGGGCATTTCCCAAGGCTGCTCCTATTCCCAAGCTCGAGAAGAAGACAGTACAAGAACTTCCCAGCAACATCCTGTGAAATGCTGAATTACTCTAATTAAGCAGTTCTGTTCCAGTTAAAGGGAATGTCGAGTCAGGTCTGCGCTCCGTGGGTAGGTGCACTTGCAGAATGGTGTATCAGCAAATGGATGTTTGGTCAGAGTGCTTTTGACAGGCTCTGAAGGAGCCAGCAGAACTCACGGCTTCTATTTCTGGTGCATTGGGGTTGCTCTGTCTCTGAGTCAGAGCTGATAGGATCTATAGCAGCTACAGAGTGGTTAAGGAAACATTTCTACTCTTAAGAATGAGAAAACCAGTGACTGTCTGCTGAGGTTACATTTCTCATGTGTTTTTAAACACACATAGCCCGATAACCCAGCAAATTACCCACCCTGCAAAGAGACAAGGAGAGATAATGATAACAAATGAGCTCACATTTATGTAACGCCTTTCATGGAGATGGATAGTGAAGTGCTTTGAGAACTCTATTAACGCATTCTACAAACTATCTAATCTATTGTATCCCCACACGTATTGAGCACAGCTTCACTCAGGCTTTATGAGAAAAACATCTCCATTAAGCAACCAATTTTTGTCGGTCTGCGGAGTGGTCATTTAAGCCTCCGCAGTGGGAGCAGGAATGTGGAAATCTCTACATTTGGCATTGACCCGAAGCCACCTTTGGGGTGAAATGCAGCTGTTGCTTCACAATCCAAATTACTTCCACCTTCTTTGCTACCTCTTTTCCGAGAATGTCAAATGCACACATTAACTAAACCCTACTGCTGCTGATTCATCAAGGAACGCCCTTTTGTAGTTCAGTGGTGGCAAAGAGAAAAGACGGAACCCGCAGTTCTTCTGCTTCTTGTCACTGCGTCACCTCTTCTCTCTCTCTGCTTTTCTCAGTGAAATATTTCCTCTGATGACAAGCCATTGCTTCCACTGAAAGGGCAAGGGGAGAATTTTGACCTAGTATTTATTCTGCCCTTTTCAACGGGAGAAGAGAAGAGAAGAGAAGAGAAGAGAAGAGAAGAGAAGAGAAGAGAAGAGAAGAGAAGAGAAGAGAAGAGAAGAGAAGAGAAGAGAAGAGANAGAGAAGAGAAGAGAAGAGAAGAGAAGAGAAGAGAAGAGAAGAGAAGAGAAGAGAAGAGAAGAGAAGAGAAGAGAAGAGAAGAGAAGAGAAGAGAACCCCATCATGCTCCCGGTTGGGCCCTCCCAACTAAGACAACTCTATGCAGAGCTGTGCTGCACCTGGCAGGCTTAGAACCTGCACAGCGTGTGTTTCCCTACCCATGTGCAAGTGTACCTATGGAGAAGTAAGTGAGGAAGAGGATGCTGCGCTGGGAACACACCTTCCCATTCTCTTTCTTGCAGAAGAAGGTCAGTGGGATTCTTTTACAAGATGGAGAGTCAATCTCATGAATCATTTCTTGATGTATATCGGACTTGGCACAGAACCACTCCTTTCCCACCTCCTCCCGGTCCCATGATCCCCGGGCTCCACTTCCCGCTCCCACCCTCCGGTCTCCGACTCACATTTACTGCAGGGAGATGTGCGGGGAAGTCTGTGCGCTGCACAAGCATAAATAATAGAAATGATATCAGGCTTAGTTAAAAATAGATATTCTTCCTAATAAATATTTTACCTACTCTCTTTAGGATATAAAGCTTCCCCGACTGAAGTGTTAAAACAAACCCTGTTGTTAGCCCTAAATGCAGAAGGCAGCCCTGGCAGAGGCTGTACAGGCAGTGTCTGGCTGAGAGCCCGCGCGTGGGGAAGGCGTGTTCGCATGCATGAGCACACAGACATGCAATTGCTATGGAAGCCTTCAAAAGAGCAGCCCTTTGACTGAGGATGTGGACTTTGGACCTGATTTTGACTCATTTGGTGACCGGTGAACGCGACTAATGAAAAATAAAGATGAAATCTCTTGATGCTTATGAATAACTTTCTTCTTTCCATACTTTTCTTCCTTCCCACCAAAGAGAGGAATTAGAAGCAGCTGGCTGAATGGGGCTGAACAATGGGCACTGACAGGGACCGAGATAGGAGAATTTTTCATTAAAAAGAGTGGCAGGTAGAAGAATTTTTCAAAGTGTATTTCTAGAAGATAATCCTTCTGCATTTTGGTCTTTAGGACATCAGTGAACGTGGCTTGCTTGACATGGAGTGTCTATTCCCTAGATTCCCTAAGAACAAGGGCTTTACAGTGCTGCCCTAATCAAAAACAGATTTGTTAAACCTGGGTTCAGCTTTGTAAAAGATAAAAGCAGGGCTGAAACACAGTGATTTGAGATGTGATGAGAGCCCAGAATGAAGCCCTGCAAGTGGGGTTCTGCCTGCAAGCATGAGGGTGTGTTTTAGAGGGCTGCAAACCTGGCAAAGCAATTGATGAGACTCTAAAAGAGAGAGGAACAACAGGGTGAGGAGTTCAGGCATCAGGTCAGAAAAGAAAGGCTGAGAGGATGGGGATTGTTTTGTCTAGGGAAGGTGTAACAGAGAAAAGAACTTAAAAACATCTTTCATATATGTAAGAGAGGGTGAAAGAGGATAAACTGTTCTCTCTGCCTGCTGAGGTAGGAATGGAGCACCTGCTTTAATTTTAAGATGGAAATTAGCTGTCAAGAGTGTGCTGCCTGGAGAAGGCAAGCAGTCTGTCATTAGAAGTCTTAAGAGCCGGTGATACTGTAGAAATATGAACTAAACATTAAAAATAAATAAATCAGAACATTAAGAAAGCTCACACGTAGTCCAACAGAAGCAAGTACATAGCCTAGATAGTGCACTGTAGTGGCACGGGGTTTGCCATGGCCTATCGAAATGGAGTAAAATTTAGCCTGAATAAGAGGCTGAATTTTCTCCACAATGAGAGAATCCTGATACTGAACTGTGGTGTAAGATAAAGAGAAGTTCAGGGAAAGGCTTCACTTCTAACAACTATTTTTATGGAGATATAAATGGAAGATTATTTATGTCTCCCTTTGGTCCTTGCCCTATGGCGAATGAAATAAGGCGAGTGGCTCTGATTAAAGCATATAGCTGCAAATGAGCAAAGAGAGCCCATGACCACTGTCCTGAAGATTTGCACTATCAGAGAGCAGATGCCATGGGGCCAACTGCTTGGCAGTGCTATTTTTGAATAAATCAACTCATCCCAATTTCCATCAAACCTGAAAAATTAGGAGTTTAAATGGAGACTGATTTCCCTGCTGACCTGCAGCATGTGTCCTTTAGAAAAGGATGTTTGTGAGGCTTATTCAGCGATCTAGTAAAGCACAGATATAATTTTTTCATTTGATGTTTATGAGCTCTGGTCAGTTTGCAAATTCCCTGTCACTAAAACTAAATGTTACGCCCTTTTCATCATGCGTTTAAAAAAATAATATGTATTTAGCATGGAGATCATCGTCCCACTAGGTTTTGGGCACTGTTGGCAGAGCAGTGTCCCCTTGGAAGGGGTCGGGGTGCTGGGGCCTGGGGCAGGAGCTCACATGTGGGCTGGGGTGGGGGCTCCCAGCCCTGAGTGGTAATGGGGAGTGCGGCATTGGCGTGCCGTGGGCAAGCTGTGTATTGTGGCTGCAGACACTTGTGGTGTTTCACCATCTGTGTAACAACAGCAGCCTCAGAAGGCTCACAGGGAGCCTGCCAGATCCCTGTTTTCCAGCAGGGTACATCTCTTGTGCTCCTCAGCTCTTCTGCAGCGTTCCAGTGATGAACCCAAATGCCGGGGGTAGTAGAAACTCCATCCTGAATCCCTGCACAATGCCTGGAGGAACGTTTATTGTGCGAACCGTGAGATATGCAGGGTATACAGATGTTCCCTTGGGAGCAGAGCAGTGTTTTGGAGGAGCCCCTGAAATAAAGGGGTGGAGTATGAAACACAGGGGTAGGGAGCAGGGGACACACAGCTTTTCCAGCACGGGCCTGGGGATCAGGGAAGACACCTGTATTGGGTCTTAACCAGCCACTGCTTTCAAGCTTTGCTGATGTGAACAGAGGGACATCTGCGCTCGCCGCCCTCTGCCAGCTGTGCCCTTCAGAGGTATTTGCACTCCTGGGCCGCCCAGCAGCACAGTCCGGCGGGACAGGCGCTGGCACACGCTCCTAATGCCGTCGGCAGCCAGGATTAGCGGCAGCACGGCTGCGTGGCCCATCTGCGCTGCGTACGGCTGCTGAGATCGCTGCTCCCGTTTGAAGCTCCGCCATCGGTGTTCAGAATTCATTGGAAGTGAGCAGGGCTGCAGCTACATTGCCCATGCAGCGGCCGTTCCTTCTGACAGCAATCCTGGGGTCCCATGGGGCAGCAGTGTGGGGCACCACAAAGCGCTGAACCACACGAGTTGTTCACATGCTGCCTGCCCCAGCTGAGGCCCCGCACCGCCTCGTCCGGCCTGCAGAATGGATTTCACACATCAAGTGTCTGTGAATATAAACACGCTGAAAACGCTAATGGAGGTTAATATAAGTCAAATTACACATGTTTTCGACACCTCAAGATACTTTTTACACCTTTCAGACATTATCGATGTGAACGCGGTTGGTTATTGCTAAGAGCAGATGCGCTGAGGAACCGCGTTAGGAGCAATGTTTGATGTTAATGAACCTTTATTTGAGGAAGATGGATGCTGAAACAACGCGTGGAGGTGAACACCGACAGACACCCCGGCCGCCCGCCGACCCCCCGCGGGCAGGGCAGGGCTCGGGCCTACGCCGAGGGGCCGCCTCAGCCGTCACCATGGCAACCACGGTCGGGCCGGCGCGGCGCCGCTTGTCCCACGCGGCGCTCCGTAGCGCGGTGCATTGTGGGCCGGGGAAGATGGCCGCCTCCTGGCCGCGCTGCTGAGAAGAGTCGCGTTGCCGGCGCCGCGGGTCGCTTCTGCCCTTCGCTCCCCGCCGCCCGCTCCCGCCCCGCCGCTCACCGATCCGCTCGCGGCCCGTCGGAGCGCGAGGGAGCGCGGAGCCGCCATGGGCCGGACGCGGCTCTCTCCGCAGCGAGCGCGGGGCCCGCGGGGCTAAAGGCGCGAGGGGAGGCCCGGGCCCCGCCGGCAGCTCGGCGCTCCGCGGGGCCACCCTCTGCCTTTGGCCGTCCTCGGCCCTTCCGCCGCCCTCCGCCCGCCGTGACCCCGCCGCGAGCCGGGCCGGGGGCTGCCGCTCCCTCAGTGCCCGGAGCACCCGCCCCGATGGAGTCCGAGCTGCTGCAGTCGCCCCTCCTGGGGCTGGGGGAGGAGGATGAGTCGGACCTGACGGACTGGAACCTGCCCCTGGCCTTCATGAAGAAGAGGCACTGCGAGAAGATCGAGGGCTCCAAGTCCTTGGCGCAGAGCTGGAGGATGAAGGACCGGGTAATGCCCGAGGGCGGGACGGGGTGGGCAGGGAGGGAGGAGTGCTGCCTGTCCCCGAGCGGGGCTGCGGGCTTTTCTTCTGACGGGGTTACTCGGTCTGTGTGCCTGCCGTGTGGTGCCGGGCCTGCGGAGAGGTAGGAGACACACAGAGAGCTTTGTTGGATTCCGTCCAACTCGGGGGATGCGATGACAAATACGTATCTGGGTTCAGAGCAGCACGCTCTCTGAGTATCTCCCTCGTTTGAGCTCTGTAAGTGGAATTTGATGCTCTTCAGTGAAGGCAATAAAATTAATGAGGTCTCTGTGGATCAGCAGGTAACGCAGCACGAGGCGCAATGAATGCAGTCGTTACACTTGTTTAGTGGTGAAGGTGCAGGAAGCGTTGTGGTTTTGAAGTTTGCCACCAGCGTGTTATGTGCAATATAAAATTAAGGTATTCTCTGTGTGCGTGTGAGAGACAGGAAACAGCTTATGTGATTCTGGAGACAGAAAGTAGTTATTAGATGAAGCACTCTCTGTGTTATAAAACAGTGGTTCTCTTGCGTTTGAGTGTATATTGTATGTGACGCTGATAAAACCAAGGGCATCTGACAGTTCCTCTTCAGGGTGTCTCGAATCCTGAGCAGCATCTGTGTCCCAACCTAGCTTAAGTTAAAAACAAGCAAATAAACAAAACATCAGAGAAACATAAAGGATAATCAGCTGCACTCCTTCCATTCATGGCATGTGCTTTGGGTTAGAGGATTCCTGGGGTCTCACAGTTGTGTTGTCCGCGTGTGATCAAATTTCTGTCATGTTTCCGATTCCTTTAGTAATACTCTGACCTTAGCATGGGATCTGCTGGTGAAACTCCTTCCTGTAATTTCTTTCCAGAGGCATTATGACCAGGAATGAGGACCCTGTACATTAATTTCTTAGAGGGGCGTTCAGGTAAACAGTTCTTCAAAGTGCTGGGGAAGCACGGGCAAAGCCAGAATCATCTGCGTGGTCCCATACTGAAAATTTGCTTTGGCAGGTCATTAATGGACTGGATTAATTTTTGTTTAGAATCTAATTTAATTGAGACACAGAACACAGTTTTGTAGGTATGCCTCCTTTAAAGGGTTTTAGCATGGAAGCAGTTTGCTCTACTAGACTGTGGAGGTGGGATGAGCTCGCTTGTCTATTTTAGCGATCCTCCTGCCTTCCTGTGGAACTTCCTGTGGAACTTCCTGTTTGCTTATTCGAAGATGTGCAGAGCTGTCTTTTTCTAAATTGGGAATGACATTGGCTTGCTAATCAATAGCTTGCTGCTTGAGTAAAGAGTAATGAGTAGTAGCAATCAGCTGTATTTGTTGAAGTGCATTTCGTATGGCTGTTACAGACGAAGGGAATCATCTCAGTGAAGAGGAGGGCAGTGCTTACAGCACTCTGTGTGCCTGTGGGGTTGCAGTTTCTTTTGCTTAGAGTACTCTGCGATGCGGGTGGTGCGTGTCTCACAAAATAGTGCTCACCGTGAAAGAGCTCAGCAAAGTCAGACCAGAGTGCATTCGTCCTTACAGAGACTGAGTCTAATTTTTGTGAAGTAAGAAAGTAGAAGCAAATCAGAATGTTTCTGATTATTCCTTCTGTTTTCGCTGTGAGCTTGAATCCGCTTTTCTTGATATCAGAATCAGTAGTTTTGGTCATACGTCACGGTGGATTTGGACAGCTTTATTGGGCATCGTTTGGACAAGTTTGCCATTATGTACAATTACTTCTTGCTGAAGAACACTTCTATTTTTTCCTTTCCTCTTGAATTCACATAACTGTTGGGTGATGCTCTCTGGCTTTATAAAGAATTCCTCTCATTGTGTCATAGCTGACTTCAGAAAGCTGCTTCTCCCTCTTTTCTTTCTGTAGAGAATTACAGCTCAGTGATGAGAAGTCAGCGTTGTAGCCATGCATGTTTTGGCCAGCATTGGAAGCCTCTGATGCTTGTCTACAGCTGCTCATCAAATTAAAACCAGCATGTAACTATTTCCCTCCTGTCTCCATCTGATTGCCACTTTGTTGCACTCCCTTGGTTTGTCCCTTCCTTTTCTGGTCCTTGCCACCTACTAGATGACTGATTCACCTCCAATGTGCTTTTCTCTCTTCCACGTGCTTCTGAAGGCCTTGGAGAGGGCTGGAGGGGATGTACATCTTATCACTAGATGTGATTTGAGAGTGTGGAAAACATTCAGTTATTCTGAATTTGATCAATGCACTTGTCAGAGCACAGAATGAGCCTATGTTTAAAGTAGGAAGGTTGCTTAACCGAAGCAATCCCATATTTGCTAGAGTTGCAGGTAGATCTGTGGCATTTTTTCCCCATGAATCATGGAGAAACCAAAGGCAGAGACTGGTTCTGTCCTTATTCATCATCTTGTGTTATGTGATGGAGTGATCCGAACTTACTACGGCTATAGGAAATGATTCCACTAAGATTTGGGAATGGAATTACTTTTTCTTTTTTTTTCCATCTTCTTCCATTTCTCTAAAAACCCCAGAGTTTGTAGGAACTCGAAGGTTCTTTAGAAGGCAGGAATCTAATAAAGGAGAGGAATCAAATAAGAAAGGTAATCAGTAGTAAATCTAGATAAAATAACGGAACATTCTCTCACCCCCCTTTCATCCTTTAGGACTGCGCTGAAGACATTTAATCTTCCATCTCCTGCTTCCCTGGACTACATATGCCATCAAAGTGACACTGCTTTGATCTATTATTTATTTAAGGAATATTTTTAACACAAGAGGGTTAGAATTATGCTTTGTATATTGAATTAAATCTCACAGCCTTGGTAGCAGTCAAGTCATGAAACTTGATTTAAATAAAAAGGTTTCAAATAGACCGGGTTTTACTGACAAGTTGCTACTAAATTCTGGATATTTAAATTAAGCTATGCTGTACTTCTATTGATTTCTAAAATAAGCGGAGAGCGAGAAAGCTGGTTGTAATAGTTTCACTTTAGCGTTTTGTTCCTGCTGCCTCATAACTTGCTGAGTGAGAATTTAATCCTGTTTTTATGAGAAGAGGAATACACAATTAGGTTTCTATGGAAATGCAGATGAAGGCAGTGCTGCATACAAATGCTCTTAATTCAGACAAGGAGCGTGTACCTGCCCGCGTGGCAGATGTTTCGTGTGGCAAAGGAAACCAGTGAAGAGTGGCAGCACTGGAAGCTCGTGCCTGTTCTTTTGGCTTGAAATCCCTGCTTTGGGTTGCACCGGGAGGCACTTGGCCACTGAGGCTGCTGCAGCAGTGGGCAGGGTCTTGTTAGCCTGGGAGCTCACGTGTGGGCTGCAGCCTCCCCTTCAGCTTGGCTTCTTGCGTCTTAAGCGTTTGTCTTGTGGTTTCTTACATGTTTTCACACACTGTCAACTGTGTTTGTGCTGAAGGAACTCCTAACCCAGTAAGTTAGCCCAGGATCTAAACCAAATGCAGTGTCAATGTAGTTCCTGTTCTTCTCCTGCGCGAGGGTGGACTCCTGGTGTGGCTGGCTTGGAGCACTTTGCTTGGGTGCTATGGGCAGCCCTGGGAGCAGTGGTGGCAGTGTCTCCCTCCTCGGGCTGTGGCTGAAAACCGCTTTAGGTCAGTGGTAATAGAAGTGGTTGTTGCTGTTCTGCGAGGGGTGCAAACTGAGCGGTAGTGTGGGGCACCGCTGGTGGACGGAGGTCTTTCAAAATAAAGACCAAAACAAAGCAACTCAACTTCTCCCCACTCAACCCTCCCTGCTGCAAATAATGAGCATTGCCGTCCCACTTATAGATCCGCATCTCCTCTTACCTAGAATAGAGGTCATTCTGGGTTAAGATGGTTTGTATTGATTGAACAGAGCTGGGAAGCTTGTGCTGTATCTACCGCTGCCTACAAATGTTCTTATCTCTAAGCAGAGAGAGCAGATTTCAACAGCTCTGAAGACTGTGGCTGGTCATATTTTGAAAGAAAAAGCTCTTGCCGTTACACAACAGTAACAAACACTGAAATCTTTAGCACAGTCAATCTCCTATCCCATTGATTTTGCTGGTAGGGAGATGTATCTATAAGGGGAAGGTCATAATTCACTCCTATCAATTACAGTTGTGTTCCTGGTAAGCTTAGATTAAAATCTGAAGATGCTCTGCTACATCCAAGCATCACACTGAAATGTTTTTTTCTTCTGTAATTTAAGACATGAGGTTTTGAGATAAAGCTTTGTGGCAGTGAATTGAACTTGTGGGAATTTCAGAGACTACAGAATAAAAAAATACTTATTTATTCACCTGGATTTAATCATTCTCCTTTTTCCCTAGTTTTCCAAGACCAGGGGACTGTGTGTGGAATTTTCTCCTGTCTGTTAGGAATTGGGAAGTGAGTCTTTTTTTTTTTTTTTCCTCTAAGCATTGGCTGAAGTCCATCTTTAAAGACTGGAATAGGCAATGCATATATAAAGCACCGCAAAGCCATGCATTTGCTATTTCTACTTCGTCTAGCTAGGTGGAGAAGAAAATAATTATTGCAAATCTAAAATTTTAATGGCTTAATACACAGAAATGTCCAGGAGTCTCGTTCCCTTAAATAGCTCCTGGAGAGTGCTTCGTTGTAATTATATTTGCAGTATGAGTAATAAGCGATAGAAATGCAGTGTAATGTGTTGGAAACGAGCTGACAACGTTATCGCTTGCAAAGATAATTTTAGAGTGGGGAGAGACTTCACCATTAACGTGAGATGACAGAAAATTACCTTTTTGCTCCATTCAAGAAAAACGCAATGAGAGGATGAGTATTCTGTGCGCTGAACTTAATTTTTTTCTTGGGTGCGGTCATGGCCAATCGCCACCACTTTCATAAGCACTTTGCTAATGCTTGGCTGGTTCTCCGGTTCCTTCTCTCTGCTTTTATGTAGCTGCAGAAATTCAAGGGCAGCTCACTTCTTTGGGGCCTCGTGGCTCATGAAGATTTTCTGGAGAGGTTTTAGGGTATTCTCATTTTTCCTCCAACGCGTTGTTTTAATTGGCTGCTGCTGTGCTGGGCTACCCTTGAATGTTTCTGAAGGTAACAGCACAGTAAGGCCACTGATAACAGAGAGATGATTGATTGTTTCTTGTAGCTTTGAGGCACATTTCCAAGTAATCTTAACACGCTAGGCCCTTCTGGGAAGGCAGCCTTACCTGGCCCTGGTGGGTTTTGGGCAGAGGTCCTCCCAGTGCAGCTGTTCTGCTGCACCTGTGCCTCCTGGAAGCTGGGTGCCTCCTCAGCCTCTCCATGCTTTCTTTCACTGCTTAACGAAGGGGAATGGGTGCATAAGACTGCTCTGCTTCCTTGCATGTCTGTTGCCCTTGCTTAATGACTCTGAGGTTGCTTTGCATCATTTCTCACCCCTTCTAGAGAAGGAAGAATTTGAGATTCTTCAGCCAAAACATATCCAGTAATCTTTTCCCAATCATCCTGGACAGCTGGGCTCATTAGAAAGTTGCCATGTGCTGATAGTTCTCAGGTGTTCTGCCTTCCTGCCCTGCTCTGGCAGTGACTCAGCCCGCCTCATATTAACACTGAGAGCAGTTCTGTTGTGCACAGTATCACCCATCTCCGAGGGCACCTTCAGGGGCTGAGGCCGCTGGATCAGGGTTTGCCAATTGCTGCTGTTCCCCATCAGGGTGAAGTGCTCACTGCTCTCAGCACAGGTGACTGGAGCGTGTGCGCATACCTTGGGTATCGACTGGCAGCAGCAATTAACCTGCAGATGTAAGGAGTGCTTAGGACATGCATGGGACGGGCGTGTTGGACACGGCAGCGCTCCCAAGGGAATTCTGTACCACGAGCGCAGGATGCGGAGCCCGGAGAAGGAAAACAAATGTGAAGGAGAAGTCGATGGAGGAATCCTGCCTGCACCGTCACAGCAGGGCTGACCTTTGTGCTGCAGATGGCTGAGGGCTGCCAGCTGAGGTGCTGAATTGTTAATGCGTGCTTTTCTGCATTCTGCTCTGTTTATCCTGGAGGAGAAGCACGCTGACGTTTCTTTGTAACAATGCATTTCTTGTAAACTTTATGTAAAGCTTCCTTGGAGTGGAAAGCTCTTGTTTAGCGTGTGTTACATTGTAAACGTTTCAAATGAGCCCAAGAAGTTGACAAGGAATGGTTCTTCAATATTTTGGCACTGGGCCTCCCAAGGGGAAGATAACATTTGAAAAAGAGAGAAGTAATAAGGATTCCTGGTTCACCCCCGGGTGTGGGGCACCAGGTCCCAGCCCTGCATGGAGCTGCTGCTGGGGGGGCCCTGTGTTGTGGCTTACCTGCAAGTATGTAAGATTTGAATTGGATGCGGGTGTGAGTAGTATCCAGATTTTCATTCTGTTTTGATCTTGAGCCTTTGCTGAGGAAGCATATTTGATACTGCTTTCCCTAGAAGCATGCCAGATATTGTTGTTCTTCCTTTTTTAATTCAAACCAAATATCGCTGCTTTCTTTTTTGGTGATGGATTTATTCCTGAAACGTAGAAAACTTCCCCTGTGTTTTAATGACGGATGAGAACGTCCTGATAGTTCCTGTATTACAAAGCTTTAAATATGCTACAGAGTTTCTGGTAGTACTTTCTGAAACAGTTGAGAAATGTGAAAAGCGTTCAGTGCTGTGGGTTCAGCCTTTCTTTTGATTTGCGACGATTCAACATCACGGGTGTTGAATAGGAGTCGGAGAGGAGCATGGGCGAGCTGTAATTCTTGCTGAAGATGTGCTCTTTATTAGCAGAACAAACAGTTGTGAAGTATAATACTTTATGGCTCCCGTGGGGAGGAAGGCAGAGGGGAAATAACCCCATTTGTCTTTGGGATCAGTTAGACTTAACTTTTCATTGCTGGCTCGCTGTCTGTTCTCAAGGAGAAATGCTTATTTAAAACACAGAACTTGGGAATATAAGATAAATGGTGTCTCATTCCGCATAAGTCACAGATCAGACATTACTAGTAAAATATTGAAAAACAAGTATTAGGCCGTAAACGGGAAGCAATAAATAAATGAGACAGCTGATTGCTTGGCAGGACGTGTTCTCCTGAGAGCGTGCTCTGCGTGCTGCCGCTGCGTTGCTCTGCGTCCCGCCGCTTTCTGTGCTGCCCTCTGGCTCTGGGACTTCTGCTGGGGATGGCAGTGCCCTGACACCTCCCAGCACCGCATTCCTTCTGAGGCTGCGTGGGTTTGCCATGGCCAGGGTGCACTGAGAGCGTCCTGCTGGGTGCTGGGGCTCCGCTGGTGCCGGCTGGGTGTCTCATGCTGCTGCTCGGCTGGTTGGTTTTTCCCTGGGTCGTGCTGCTGGGCGCTGACGTTCTCTACAAATGCGTGTGGTTGGTACACAACACCTCTGTGCTGCATGAAAGAGACTCACAGAATCAGCGTGTGCGAGTGGGGGTATCCAGAGAGAGCTCAGTGGAGCTCTCGGGCAGTTTGGCTCCTTTTAAAAGTTAGGCCAGTTCTATAACATCCACTTTGTGCGGAACAAGTTCTGTAAGTTTTAAAGCTTTGGGGCTGTTCTTCCTTTTCTTAGTGCTTGGTATCGTTTTGTTACCTTGAAAATAGCGCATCTGTTTCTTGCAAATAACCTGCGGTGCAGCAGCAGGGCTGGGGCAGGAGCCCCGTGCTGTTCTGTGCGGGTCTCAGCACGAACCCAGCCTGGGAATTGATCTGAAGCCTTTTTTTTCTATGCAAGCAACGTGAGAGATGTCAACACCAAGTTGCTGGCACAGTTGATTTTTGAAGGTAGCAGTTTGGTGTTCATAGACTTTGAGGAGAAAAGTGCTGAAGGTGAAAGAGCAGCAGGCGGGGGGGGGGGGGGGGGGCTGGGCAGGCCTCCTGGGGAAGGCTGGCTGCAGACTGGAGGGGTTCTGTGAAGCTCCCCCTCTTTGGCCACTGACTGCAGTGACTGACACAGTGCTGTGCGCTGCTCTCGCTTCTGTCAAGTGCTCCTCGTGCTGACTTTCTGCTCCAGAACCCCCGTCAGGCTGCAGGATTTCCTTCCCCGATGTGGATCCTTTCCCCCTTCTTGGCATGAATAGCGTCGTTCTGCTCCAGTTTCTGCTTTCTTTATGAATTATACATTTGTGTGGCTCTAGCTTTTTCTATGAGTGCGCGGTTTGGGTTTTTTTTCCTGCTGTTCTGAATGGTAATGAGCGCCCTGGGGAAGCGGGGCTGCAGGTGGCTGTGCTCCACCAGGTGCAGCGCTTTGCCCGTGCTCCTTTGGTGCTGGGACACAGCTTTAGGCACTGGGATGCAGGAGTTTAGAGAAGAGAACGAAGCAGTGAAACATTTACTAAAAAAAAAAAGAAGTAAAAAATATTACTTTTCAAGTAATGTTTTGAACCTACTCTAGTGCTTAGTAATTGGTTCAGTGCAGCTTTTTGCTCAGAGTTCGGGTATCAGTGGATACCTTATCTACCTATGTGTGCAGCAATCTCACTGACTGGGGAACACAGCTGCAAAGTGATCACGATGTGGTTCATCCCCTTTTGTTTTGCCCCATGTATCTAAAACAGCACCAAATCTGGATGAGTATGACGACTGGAGAGGAAGCGACTCAAACAGAGTCTGTCTGAATTGCATCTGTCGTTGTGTGTGATGGCTTCCTTGGTCGCTTGGGTGTTTTTCCTTTTATTGTTTTTGGTTTTAAAAAAAAGAAAGGACATAATATGTTCTAATATTGATCAGTGACCCTGAATGGCATACTCGCATGTTTTAATAATGTATTTCAGCTGAGCAGTGGCTGATTTGAAATAGCTAGATGATATCCATTTCCATGTATAAAAGATATAATGTATAAAAATAGTAATGTAAAATCTAAGTACTATTTTTGTAGAGTAAGTACTGTTCTATTAAAACAGTACTCTATTAAAAAATGAAAAATGTAATCAGCCTGGCCTTGTTTTAAAGTAGTCCGTGTTAAAGAGCATGTAACAAAGCATAGCTGAAACTCTTCAAAGTTTATAGCAGTGGTAAAATTTCAACACAAAAATGGGTAAGTTTCCACGCTAAGTGACTGTTCTATTGTCTTTCCAGATGAAGACTGTTAGCGTTGCCTTAGTTTTGTGCCTAAATGTTGGTGTGGACCCTCCTGATGTGGTGAAGACCACTCCGTGTGCCCGCCTGGAGTGCTGGATAGGTAGGTTGAGAGCTGCCAAGCTCCAGGGAACTTTTGGCCTTACAAATACTGAGGTGCAGCATGCACGGTCATTGCAAAGTTGTGTGTTTCCTGAGCTAAAGGAAGTCTGGTGTATGATTTGTACGTGTCCATCAGTAACTGCTGCCGTAGGTCATCTTTTCTGCTTTGTTCTAAAATGAGACGGCATGAAGGAAGAAGAAAAAGCTGCTAATGAGCTGCTTACCCTTTCTTTTAATTGCTGTGGATTTATAGGTGTCTAAGGAAATTTCTGAGCAGTTACATCCTCAGAGTACTCTGCTCTGCGAAGGTTTAAAGCAACCCTGTGTCACTCGATAGAGAAATGTCTTAAACATGCATGGATTTCACTGCATTCTGAGGTGACAGCTCAGAGGCTATTTGAATTGGGAGCATGAATTCACAAGAGCTGGGTCTATTCCCAAGAATGCCTTCCAGCAGTGCCAACACATGGGCAGCGTTGGACTGAATTCCTCATTCTTTGTTAGGGAGCAAAACGTTTCTTTGGTTTTCACATCATCTGGTTTTCAAGATGAGATAAGTCGGAAATAATATTAAAAAGGAAATACCTCATGAAAGAAAACTAAGAGATTTGGATTTCAAATAGGAATGGGAAACGTTCAGTCTTCAGCAAGTGGCACACAAAGCCCCGTAATCCTGCTGCTTGGGACTCCTAATAGGCTGCAGTAGCAAATTAATCATTGTATAAAATAAACTTCTTGAAAATACAAAACCAGAAACCGCACAACTTTCAGAACATCTCATTTCTAACTTGCTTTATGAATCTGCAGCATCTCATTTTGTTTTCCTTAACCAAAAAACGTTGATGACTTCATAGCAATTAAAAAGTCATGAGCGTGCACTAACAAATGCAGCTAGTCAGTGGAGAGAACAGCGCCTCATTTCTCACTTATACATGGGTAGAGAGCAAAGAGAATGAGCAGTATTGCAGAGTCATTAAAATAAAGTTATTAGTGATTATCATCAACAAAGAGAATTTTGGATGCAGTTTTTAAATTAAAATTTTAGTGCATATCTGCACAAGTATTCATTTCCATTTCTACTTCCTTCAGAAACCTGAAGCTGTGTAATCTGCAAAAATATCCCTATTTTTCCTTCTGTACACCCATCTTAAAAGCAAATGGTGTGTGTTGTGGAACCATAACGTCCCTGCTAGATGTAGAAGACAGCGTGGAAAGCATTTTGGGGCCATTGCTGTTACTTAAGGCTGAGCTGCAATCACCAGCCCGTGCACTCCGGTAACAAATGGCCGTCACCACGTCTGCCAGAAGCCAGCTGCAGCTCCTGCTGTGCTTCCAGATGTGCCCTTGGAACATCAGGAGTGTTGTGGTTCTCTGCAGAGCTCAACCATGGCTGGCGTTGTGCAGGGCTGGCGTGCTGGTGCTGCCAAAGGCTGGCGGAGCTCCGCGCTATGCTCGGCCTCGGCGCTGTCAGCCTCCTCCTGGAGTTGTGCACCTCCAGCACGGGCAATGCTTGTTGCTCTGGAGGCGCTCCCAAGTCCACCGAACCCTTGTTCAGCTCAAGGGTATCTGCTTGAAACTTGCCTTAAATATCAAGGGCACTGTCACGGTTCAGAGTGCCGGAGATTGCTGCGATGCACGTTTCTAAGATGTGTGTCAACGAGTGCTGAAACTGCAAGGTCTGCGGAGAGGATTGGAGAGCTTGTTCTGTTCTGCTGGTGCTTCTGGAGCAGCAGCTGCAGCTAGGCTGAAGGAAGTGGGCATCTTGAAGCCTGAGCAGAAAACTGACTGCTTGGGTTTGTTTTCTGTCTGTCTGGGAGAATGCAGGCACTGTATTAACCTGAAATCGTTCTGCAGAAGAAAACTGTGTTTTAAATAAAATCCTGGGTTTAGTGCATGTAAGAAATTCTGCTTTCATTGTACCTGATGGTGTTTTGCTTGTTACGGTGTGAGATAGAATATTCATAAAGATGATATTAGAAACTTCATTGATTCAGTTAATTGCTTTTTAAAATAATTTGTATTAAATTGCAAAATATTAGCTTCTGGATTTCTTGGAAACTTGCTAAGTGTCAATTATATGGCCATGATTTTTGAATGAAGCACATAAGCTGATATTTTACTTGCTAAGGATTGTAGTAATTACCTGGTGGTAAAATTAACTTCTTAAAATGGTTAAATATTTGATGTTTTTTTTCTTGATAAATGCAAAATCGTGCTTCATTTACTACCATTGCTTCCTGCTGCAGGGTCACACACCGTTTGTGATTTTTCTGTAAGCTGTTTCAATTTTGGTCATTATTTACTACAGAAACCTCTTGTCAGTATAAACAGAAACAAGCGTTGAGCCTCTCCTCTCTTTCAAAACAATTGTATCGATTACCTTTGTGAGACCTTCTTCCAAATTTGACAGGCTCTAGTGGTTTTTAATTTGTATTTGAGTGAAGAATTTGGGAATAATTTGGGTCTCCCAGGTTATAGATCTGAATTTTACAGAATCATAACGCGGAGCCGCTAAAGGCTTAAATGCACATAGAAGTGGAAATAATTTTGTCCTCTTGACAAGCCGAGTGATTCAGCCGTGGTCAGAAAGACTCATTTGCATTTTATTTCCTAGATCCTCTGTCGATGGGTCCTCAGAAAGCTCTGGAAACCATCGGTGCGAATTTACAGAAGCAGTATGAAAACTGGCAGCCGAGAGTAAGTATTCCTGGGGCTTCCCCTGTGGGCTGCAGGCGTGGTGCTCTTCCAGGACCCTTGTTCAGCTCCTGTTGAAAACCAAGCTCCGTGCATGTGCCGTGGCGTGGCGGTCTGGCAGCAGTGGCTGCTTCTGTCATCCATCCATGAGAATGAATTCTTGCAGGCTGTCAAACCGTCCAGTTCTCTAGCTGCTGGCTGTCTTGGCTAGCGCTTAATTCAGTCGCGTCTGGGATATTTGTTTTAAGTGCTACATTCTGCAGCTGAATTCTTAATTTGTATTCTCCCGTCTTTATTTTTGAGACGTTCTCTGATCTTTCGTTCTGAGTTTGTGGTTTCCTCTGTAATAAAAATGTTTGCCCTCAGCTACTTCAAAAACGTGTGTCCCAGTGCTCATCAGCGCTGTTCTGAACTTGGTGACTGGAAAAACTCGGTGTGATGCAGTCAGTAGCCGAGGAAGGCTTTGGTTTTGGTGCCTTCAAAGCTTTGTTAACGGCTAATTCAAACTATATAGAATTAGTATAGTGTGTATATAAGCTTTTCTATAATGTGGGTTTAAGTTTTTGATAACAAGTGCTTTGAATAGTGCTAACACAATGCAGAATTTAAACAAACGTGGCAATGCTGGCTGTTTGTTCCCTGTTTGTAACAAGTCACTCTCGCTTTTGGGGGCAGTGCGTTGCTCTGAGTGTTTCATCGTCCGTGGTTTTGTGTGGCTCACTAAATGAACTACACAGAGGTCTCCAGAAGGAAGTGTTATGTCTGCAGCATGCTTCAGATAGATCCAGGAATCAAGCTGTAGCATCGTGCTCACAATTAATATTCCCCAGTACGTTTGTGTCCTTATCTGTATGCTGTAGGCGGTTTGGATCAGAATATTCCTCTTCAAAGTACCTAGGCTATTGACTACTAAAGCATAAACTTATGATTACAAACAAATAAGGTGTAACCCAGACAGAAATAATAACTCCATTGAATGAGCTTGCCTGTCGATGTGCCTTTCCCTTGATGGTGCAGCACTAATTCTAAGATCTTCATTTTAAGGAGGTATGGATAAGGAGACACTGCTGGATCTCCTCTTCTTTTCTTTCTCCAAGTTTTCCGTTCCTTCATAAAGGATTATAAATTCCTTTATAACAATACTTGTGGATAAAAGACAAATGGCTTTGGGATTATCTTTGCAGCAGTAAGCAGTTTTTTCCTTTGCTACACACTGAGAATGTTCTTCACCAAACAGGGTTGCTGGGCTGTGTGTGGTTTTGAACGGATGCTGGATGGTTCTTCATTGGATGCATGGAGTCCCTCCTCTGCTTTTTAGCTCAAACTTGATGGAATAAGAACATATTCAGAGCAGTTTGAACATAAATACGGGTAGTACAGGCTCTTTACTCCATACCTGTGTTGGAGACTTCTCTGTCTCAGGGGTGCCCAACTAGAACTGGGTTTATCTTTCGTTAGCAGCTGAATGCGTTACCTGAAGGAGTCATCCTGTATCAAGCAGGGAAATGTTTACATGACTGAATCTTTGGGTAATTTTCTACAAAACCCTTCAAATGCGAATGTTCAGTGGGTACGCTTTTTTTTCGGAAGTGTTTTGTGTGTTTATGTAAGAAGGGTTTGTCTTGAAGCATACATGGTGTACGTTTAGGCAGGAGGATTTACTTTCGCATTTTTCCTTTTGGCGCGTTGGCAATTTTCTTTTTCTTTAACCTCTCTCCGCCAGCCCAAAGATTTGGCAGCGAATACAAACAGCATCTGAAACCAAATGGGAAGAGTAAAACATCTTGATGCAAAGGTGACAACAAAGCTCTCTCTGCTCTTTAGCACCACGGTCCGTGTTACTGAGGGAGGAGGGCCAGGCGCCTGGGAGCAGCGGGTACGCGCTGTGTGGGCTGACCTCACGCTGCCTCGTAGGGTTTGCACAAAACACGAGGCAATTACCGAGCTCGGATGTTCGTGTGCAAGGTGCCTGCTTCTTAAGAGTAAATCACAGCCCTTTGAAACATTGCAAAGCTAAACACGTACTGTTTTATTGCACTCTACAGGGCTCTTGAGTTTTCTGCAGTAATAAAGAGAAGTTGATGTGCCATCTGCAATAAAACAATAGGAACATTATTGAATTTCCTAGACCTTTCATATAAATACTAATACAGCTAGTTTTGTCTGTTTCTCAGTGTTTTGAAATGGCAGAAGAATTGATGGAAAGAAGACAATTCTGGGAAAACTAGGCGCTCTGAAAAAAAGACCCACCGTTAAAATCTTCCGAAATAGCCGGTGTTACTGGTTTGTTACCGTGGGTCCTTAAGCCAGGAAGTGCCTGTCATTGATATCTTACTGTGAATGCACAAATAGTGCTAACTGCTGGTAAATGGATCGTATCAGTCCTTCCAGTGCTGTTCCTATAATAGATGTTGTGTGAGAAGTCCTATAACATTGCTACCAGTGCAGCCCTTGTCTGCCTCTAACTGCAAGATGTTGTTCGAATAAATGCCCGTACTTGTTACATACAAATAGTTTAGGTGAAAAAGCCTTAAAAGGGACAAGGATGGAAAGTCTTTGTTTCTGGGAGCTCCCGGGCTCCACAGCTGATGCATATTTCCCTTTAGGTCTTATCGAGCCCCTTTCTAAATAATTTATCAGCTTGCCGTGCCTTGAAGTATTTCTGCTGATTAAATTTAAGACTTTGCTTTATTGTTGTGTAGCTACATAAATTTGTGTGCTGCAGGAGTAAAAAAACACTTCAGATGTTCCTTCATCTGCAAAATACTGCAGTTAAACAATGTTCAGTCATCTCACTGTGATTCTCAAATGAAAATTTGAACGGGGGAAGGAAGTAGCAGATGACAAAGGTGCGGACACACAGCGAAGAATTTATCTCTACAGAATTTTTCTGAACAAGATAGAGCTCTTGCAATTCAGTGCAAAGATAATTCAGGTGCCAGTGAACGAGTGGAAAGAAAAATAGACAGCTCTTCTCCAGTATTATTACCACGTGCCGGGGGTTTTGACTTCTGCTGGGCGCTGAAGGAGTTAAACGGGAGGGTAATCTGGAAAGCAGGCTCAATTACAGGGGATAAAGGGGGTTGCTTAAGCAGCCTGAGAATGAAAGGAGGAAAAGGCAGTGAAAGTGAAGAGCTGGGACCCCACAGTGCAGGTCTGGGAAACTGTCCCTGCGGCTTGGGGAATGTGCAGCCTGCTGGGTTAGGGGAGGATGGAGGAGCTGGGAGGAACTGGGGCTCCAGTTATGGGACCTGTGTTACAGACTGGGGCCTGCAGCATCAGGAGAGCTCTGTGATAAAGGAGAGCCCTTAGCCGAGATAACGCGTTGTGTCACTTTAATTGCCTGCAATAAAGTGCTCGTGAAGTTTCTTTTGGAGATTCATGCGCTGAGTGTTTAGATAAGAAATTGATCACGTTGAGATGGTACTTCTCTGCTTCTGGTTTTCTTTTATTACCCTTTGCAGAACTCTGCCTGTGTCAGGTGCAGCGTAGTAGTGAATGACTCGCAGGAGCAGTTTGCTGGTACTGGCAGTGAGAAATGAGTGTTTTCCACATTGTTTGTTTACCGCTTTAATTTTGGCCGCATTGCAAGTTGCACCATTCAAAAGGAAGGAACTTTCCGTAGTTAAAAGTCAACAGTATTTGTTTGCAGATAGGAAACACAGGCTGAATTCAGAATGCTGCTGCAGTGAGTGCTTGTGGAGACGAGCAGCTAGTGTGGATCTTCACGAGCAGAAGCGACCGTTGCGTAAGTCCCAGTTTACACCCATTTATCAGCACTCACAGAACTCGAGTTCTCTGCTGTAATGTTGTGCAGAGCTGGAGCAGAGGACGGAGAGGAGGAAGGTGCAGTTCAGCACTCTGCTGCTGCCCCGCACAGCACGCTGCGCTGCTTGCTCAGGGGTGGTTGGAGGGAATGTGCTTTCCTGTGTTCTCTGGGCTGCAGCTCTCAGAGCTGGGCTGCAGTGCTTCTGTACGAAAGCACCAATTGCCCCTTGTCAAATGTGAGGTTGACCTGTGATTTCTGGCTTCATTCTTAGATGCCAGACGTTGATTTTTTTTTCCCCTCCTTGTAATGGACATCTCATTTCTTGGCTTCTGGCCTTCCGCAGACGTGAGTTTCCTTGGTTTCCATTCCTGCTTATTTACCTTCACATGAGAATGGGGCCGTGTAGCCCAAGGCAGAATTGTAGGTTGAATGATGCACAGTTCGCATAATTCAGGATCTGGTATGAAGTAGTCTGGAGAATATGCTCATTAAATTTGCATGAAATTACAGCTTTTTTTTGTCAGCTATGGCTTTTGACCGCTTTCTTTATTTCAAAACTGCCCAGAAAATTTTGCCTTTCTCTCATCACAGTCTATAATTTGACACTCTTGTGATTTCTGCTAGACCAAATGAATTCCAGTCGCCCTCCTATACCAGATGCTTTTTGCATCTGATAGAAACTTTCCCAGTTCTGCCATTGGAAGGTCAAAAAAGAAAAAAAAGAAAAGCTGTTTGTGAGTTTCCTGAACAGACGTTAGATTAAGAAAGCTATCTCAGAGATGCTTACCTTCCTCCATTGCTTGTGAAGTGCGTTAACACTGGAGGCAGAGGGCTTGCCTCATTTAAAATCAGCATTTTACGTTTTTGTAAAACCTTTCTTTTCCTGAGGGTTTGTGCCATGTGGGGGTCTTTGCACAGCTAGCACCGAGACAGCCGAGGAGCGGATGGTTGTGACTCCCTTAGGTGTGCTTTAGTAAGGTTTAATTTCCTTTTAATGGCACTACAGCAGCACAGGGAGCTGTGCTGTGGAAGGAGGCTCAGCGGAGCCAGGCTTTGGTCCTGGGCCATGGGAGATCTGCATGTGAGCCAGTGAAGGTGCTGGGGCACGGAGCCCTCCGAGCTGCTCCGAGATCCAACAGACTGGTTCTGGTGGGACCTTGCTTTTGTGTGGGAACCTTTATTTCAAGCTGAAGGTCAAGTCTTCAGTGGAATTTGGGATTTTTACTTCCTCTGGTAAGTCACTTAATGGAGTGTGACAGGTTTGTACCTCTCAGAGATGTAACGCAGTGAGATCTGTTGTTTGTTGTCTGTGCAGCATCTGTTCCGCGCTCCCCTTCCTGTCCTTTTAGGCCAGCAGTGCTGGGACTTCTCTGCTTCCCCTGGTGACAAGCAACACTAGCAAAGCCAAAGAGCTTGAAACATTGCATCCCAAATAATTTTTCTATCCTCCCAACCACTTGCCTGAATAAAACAAAAGGAGAGTCAGTCAATTACAGTGTTTGATTTTTCTGATTCAGGTGCTACATTTTTGTCTCTATTTTTTTTTCCATTTCCTCTTTTTTTGCAAAGACACTCATCTTCACTAATGCTGTATTTTAATTGTCTAAAGGCATTCTTGTTAGTATTTCCTTATAGCTCCACCTGAATGGAACTCTATGGAGTGAAGGAGAAATGAAAATCCCTCATAGGGGAAGGGGTAGAGAGATCAGGAAGGCAAGATGAGACATGCTTCTTGGAGTCTTTTTTTGGGGGGGGGAGAGGAGAGTGGCTGAAAAGCAGGTGTTGATATTTGAGAATTCCTGCATCCATAGCATCCCTAGTCACTGGGGACAGCGTAAATGAATGGTATGGGTGCTGCCACACAGCAGATTTCCTTCTGTCCCTCATGCAGTTCTCTTATCAACGCTGTTAACTTATGTTAGAGTCACTCATTAGGCAGACAGTAACGTATCTGAACTCCTTAGTCCGGCAGGTCTAGGGATGTTTTAGATGTTTCCATCCCATTTAATTTTTGTGGTTGTACCCTTTCCTCACTTGGTTCAAAGAGGTGATGTGATAGAGGAGGAGCTTCTGCAGCAATCCTGGGTTGGAGTGGTAGGAGAACAGTGGCCTAAGAGAACTGAGAAAGTTGTTTCTACTCATCCCCGTAGGCACACCTTTCCCTTTCTAGTGTAGCAATAATAGAGATGTTAGTTAAGCTGTGGCTATAAAAGCTGTGGCTTTTTTTTTTCCATGTTGTTTGTGTTGGGTGGAGACTCAGCAATATTTATGTCCAGTTGTGCTCAATTATGCAGGTTTTCAAATACATTTTTCTCCTTCCCCCCCCCCCCTCAATCTAATATCACATGGTGTGTATTGCCTCTTGCAGCTTGCATCCACCAATGAGTGTTGGTCTCAGAGGAAATATCTCAGACAATGCAGAGAAATTACATTCTTTTTGGTGGCATGTCTTCAAGGGAACAGTGACTCTTTCCCGATCAAACAAAGCTTCTTCCTTCTCCCTTCTAGTCTGCTTCCCAACAGGTTTGTCTTAATTTCAAAGGAAGTGCAGCCAAGATACTTGAAGATGATCATTTTAAGCCTCAACCTTTTTGTGCGCGTTTTCTGTTGTTGATGCTGTTGTTTCCCTCATTAGATATCTTTGGGCTTTGATACGGTTTCTGAGGTTTCATTCCTTGCATTGCTTCCTTCTGCCTAATTAATTGCTAAGTTGCCTGCTGCACATCAAAGGTTGAGCATTTCCTAAAGAGTAACTAGTTAAGCATGAAAACTAATTGGACACATGACCTAATTATCGGTCTCTCTGTGAATCATACATTTCCTTTATTTCTGTCGGATTTTTCTTTTAAAACAACAACAAATACTAATTGCTTCTGCGGAAGAAATATTACAGAATTGCAAAAGGGAAAGTGGAAAAAATGTATAGTTGGTCTCCCTACCCAGGAGATGTAGGGATGTGCTTTTAGAGGGAAAAAAAAAAAAAAGGGAAAAACCCAACCACGTTGTGACCTTGTTTAACAAAACCCGGTTTTCCTGTGAGGACTACGTTTGCTGTTTTTATTTCCCAACAGCCTCTTGCATTTGGCAGCTATTTCAGGCTCTGCAAAACTTTGCTGTATCAATCCTTTGCTGCCTTGTTAAAGATCAACTGTCTTCAGCACAAACTGGCTTCTTTTCTTTTTCTTCTGGAAAGAAGTTGCTCCTCAGAGAAGAGGGGTCAACAAGTATAAGTGCCAAAAGCAATTATTCCTGTTCTTATTCCATCTGAAAAACTGTCGTGGTATCACAGTGAGCTTGATGTTAGCCCTGTGCTGTTTTTTGTAAACTATCAGAGAAGAACAAGTAGTTCAGCCAGAAAAACCGAAATGGTGAGCGTAATCGATAGCGAATGGCACCTTCCTATGTCTTGTGAATGTGGAGAAAGCTGGGGCACAGCCAGGTAAACAGCGATGCTGGAGAGGTCGGGCAGTTGGACCAGGTGGTCTTTGAAGGGTCCTTCCAACTGAACTGTTCTATTCTGTTCTTATGGGGGGAAAAGGAAGAGGCCCAAGGTGGAAACTATGGGTACAGGCACGGGCTGGCGTGAAGATGCATGTTCTGAAGCTGTAAAGACAAAGCAGTCGCATTAAGCTGTTTTGGGATCTGAACTGTTAATGCATTGCAGATCAGCAGTGATCTGGCATTCTGGAGCTAAGTCAACAAACTTGCAAAATCAAGTTAAGTGGGAAAATCCTCTGGGTCTTGCTGAAAGCTGCAAGCACTGCAGGCAGCAGTGACCTTGAAGGGAGGAGTTGGGCACTGGCTTCCCCTGTGCTCCAAGACTTGAAAGGTAAGTTTGAATCATAATGAAAAGGACTTTTAACTTGCAAGCAGACAAACTTCTTGCGTTTTATTGTAAGAGTGATGCGCTAATGTGACAGCTTAGGTTAGAAGAGCTCTGAAATTAGCAGGTTTTGGAGTCAGTAAACTGCTCAGGCAGCTGCTGGATGCTAATCCCTGCCCCACATGTGCTCTGTGAAGGAGAACTGCCTCTGATGTGCTTTTCCTTTACTGGACCACCCCGCACCTGAGCTCCTCTTAGTTCTGAAATCCTCTATTTGAACGCCAGAGCTTGGTGACGGTGCTGCTGCTTCTTTTGCTTTCCATGTTCTTCTGACAGTAAGATCCATTCTCATGCTGTATGCTTCCTCTCTGTTTTGTTTTGTATTTCCTCATCAAAATGAGGCCAGAACTGGCAGAGAAGCAAGATTTTTTGTGTGCTAGAGTGCTTCCATATGACCATGGTACTCTTAATGTCTGTTTGTTGCAAGACGCAAAGAAAGACCTGATATTAGAAAGGCTTCTTGGCAGAGGTAAGCAGCTCTGCCCGCTCAAATCTGATTAACGCTTTTCTGTAATTACCACCCAGCCTCCGTGTGACCTATTTAAAAATACCTTGTCTTTGTGTTCCGCGGGGAGCAGTGGATCGCTGCGATCAAGGAGCTGCCCTGGCACTGCCCAGTGCTCTTTCCCCAGGCAGCACTGCTGCACAAGGATCTGTCTCTGCAAACCTGGGTGTGTGAGCAGCACTTCAGGGGCAGTTTAGGCTTTGTTCTGTGCAGACATCAGAGTTCTGTGCAGAACTTAGGGCGTAAAGAGAAAGCGGTTTACATTCGTCTTCCTGCTCACATCTCTAAGGCAGAACGAGAAAAGCCTGAAATGCTATAATTTCACTCTTACTCGTTTAAAAGCATAGACCTCTGAACGTTTGGGTTTTTTTTTCTCTCCTGACCCATTATGGTGTTCCTTAATCTGAATACCACTTTGTGAGACAATTGCTTTCTTATCAGAGGTAAACCTGAAATATCTAGGTAATTATTTAGCATTGATATCAACTTCTATCCCACGTTCGTGCTAGGATAAGTGGTATGTCCTGCTGAGGAGATGCACGTGGGCCTGAACATGGAGCCAGCAGTCTGAGGCTTCACTTCCACTTCAGGCTGCTGTCCTGCAGCCTCCGCTGGGCCCCGCTCAAGCTCTCTGTATATAACAAGAAGACACAGAGCCTGAAACTTTAAAGAGCTCTTAAAATAGATATTATAAAGAAGGAATAGTACTAAAATGACACTGTTGCTGAGGACCTGTGTTGACTAAGTCGGTTTTAAAGACGTGTCCTGGTCTGTACTCAAAATCCTGTTAGCGTATTTTGTGATGTGACCCATCAGAGCCATCAAACTACCACCAGCCTGAGGAAAGGGATCTGGCATCGAGAAGCAATGAAGTTCTTTTATTGACTCCTGTTGTTTTTAAATGCACAATTATTTACACAGCTCTCTCAGAATGTTTATTTGAATAGCTAGGGAGGGCTCCTTACCATACTGCATGGGCTGGTGGGGAGAATTTCAGTGTGTCCTGGAACAGCCCTGTAGCACACAGCAGCTTGTGGTTGCTCAGGAACACACCTGTCTCCCAAATCTGCTGCAGCAGATGTTCAAGGTTAGTACTCCTGGTTCTGTCTTCCCTGTCAGCATCGGTTCTTCTTAACTCAAGGTGGTTTTTTTTGGAAGTATGGTTGAATACTGAATCCACGCAGTGAGGATTAGGTACTTTAGAATTCATTTCACATTGGACTTAAAAGCAAGGTCAAAGACTCTGCAGAGGAAAGGTAAAGTCACTACGCTGCTGACTACAGTCAGGTGAATAAATGTTCCACCCTCCCAGCTTAGCTCTAGTAATGCATTTTGTCCTGGACATCCAGCAAATTAAGCTGTTTAAGTCTTGGCTGCTTGTGAATATATTATCTTGTAGGAGATCGAGATGGGTTTTTGAGACGCAGCTGGATGCCTGCAGAGGACTTGCCTACGACTTCCAAGAGTCTTCTTGTGCTTGGTTTAGATCATAAACTGAAGCATCCATAAATACAAGTATTTCTTCATTGTAGTTAGTATTTTTTCAAGCTGTCAGTAACTGATAATCAGGCGTTTTTCCCAGCCTGGACAGAGTTTGCTGAACGGTTTGGGGCACATTTGTTGTAGCTGCAGCCTTGCTGGGCTCAGGGCAGGCTGGGGGCGGCCCCAGGGGATTTGTGCCTTGCTCAGGTTTTGCTGCTGAAACCCAGAAAAGAGCAGCAAAGCCAAAGGAACGCTCTGCTTGGTTCTGCTGCTCGGGAAGGAATTATTTTCCATGTAGACTGTTCATTTTCTTTGGTGCAAAAATAAGAGTGTTTCTGCACAGTTCACAATGTGACTACTTTTTGATGTGTTTCCAAAGCCCGTGTAATTTCAAGATCCTAAATCTTCCTTTGATATAAGGGAAAAAATGTGTTTTAGTAAGTATTAAAATTAAATGGCTGTAAATCACAGGATTGGGATATTAATCACAGTTTTGAAGTAACCAAAGAGCAATGTACTTTTGCTAGGAATGAAGGATGTCGCTTCTCACTAAAGCAGCTCCAACATCAGAAGAGCTGGAAGCAGGCCAACGCGCTGTCGGAGAGAAGAACGAGCGTCGAAATGAAGAGATCACAGAGCCCATAGCAATGAAGTTAATTTTAAGGAAATTAATGAGTGGAAAACAACGAGTAGTGCAAGTTGTTAGGAGCATGAACTGCTTGTTAGTGTGCTTGGGGGGAACTTGGGAAAGAAATGCCTTGGGGAAGGGGGGGCTTGGGGGGTGGGTTCCTTGGGGGCGGTGGGGACGCTCGGTGTTGGGGCTGAGCACCGTGTGTTGGGATGCGGTGTTGGTGTTGGCTGGTGCCCAGCAGATCCCTTGGAACGTCTCAGGGACCTCACTCCTGGAGACAAGAAGTGCTTCTCGCCCTCCTGTCTGTTCTTAAGCAAGTCTTTGTACAGGGATTTCTCTCCAGATCCCGCGCTGTGCCCAGCAGTGAGCTGGGGCTGCCACCTGGCCAGCAGGTCCGTGCCGCGGGCACGCGGAGCACACGTGACGTGGATATACATAGCAGTCATTAGCTCTATTTCTGTCGGTGGCACGGAGAGTGGCGTTTCTTTCGGCTTATCTGCTGAAAAGGTATGCTGTCCTTATGGACACTTTTTCATGCAAATCTTTTAATAAGCCTTCAGAAAGGCTGAGGGTAACAAAATGTTCCCGACCCATCGCTGTAAAAGCCCCGTGCTACTGCAGATTTGGGCTCACCTTGCCTTTTTTTGGGGGGGTTCTCTTGAGCCACTTTGTTGTCCTGCGTTATGGACGTGCTGGTTACCATGCTGCAGTATTCATTCCCTAAAGCTGATGCCTGAAGCAGCACTGAAAGCTTACAATTGGTTTTTCCTACACCATCATTCAGGATCAGCCTTTAATATATTGGCCAATGAATGAAAAAGAACTGATTTCAGCTTTTTGTACTTTTAGCTGTTTGATTCTACTGTTACAGGACAAGAACAGTATTTATCAAGAGCCTTTATTTACCGCTTGTTATATTAAGTTTTTCAGACACTCATAATTGTACTGCATACGTGTATATGGTATATGCAGCCTTTACAAACTCTCTTTGTATCTTAAGGGTTACAGAACTGCCTGCTCTCGGCATGGCACAAAGGCTTTGGTTTTTCAGTTTCTTGTGTATCATTGTATTCAACACTCAGAATTGTGCCTAAATGCAGCAAGTGTGCACTGCTGCTCCTTCATGGTTCTCTAATAGAAATATAGAGGAGAAACTCTGGGACACAGATGAAGATGTTTTGAATTCATTGGCTGGCGTGGTGCACATACATTGAGATTGTCTTCATGGTGAATAGTTTAAAAAATAGTTTAAATAGTTTAAAAAAACAAAACAGGAGATACTCCTTGTCCCTGGTCTTTGCTTTTGTAATGGAGATGCAGGTTGGCAGAGCTCTTATCCAAGCGTGAAAGCCAGCCCAGAAGCACACGCATGGAGGTGGAGGTGTGCCATAGGTTTGAGTAATCTCTGATGTTTTCACCTTAATTCATTGCCGTGTAAACAGGCACATTCTCGTTGCTAACCTTTTTCATTTTCTAAATGGGCAGATTATTCAAAATGTCTTTTTAATTATACTAAACCAAATAAAAGAAAACCGTAACGCCGATCTTTGAAGGAATTGTGTTTTGGGAAGACCAGTGCCAATCTTTTCATTATTTTAAATGCTTCCAGTGTGCTAAAAAAATTAATGTTTTAAAAAAAAAATGTCAGTTGTGTGTGTGGCATAACAGCTGTGGAATGATCTGGCTGTGAAGCTGCCTGGCTGACACCAGCCTGCTTCATGGCTAAGCCAGAGTTTGTTCCAGCCGCTCCGAGGACATGTTGCATCAAGCTGACAGCTGCCCCATAAAGCGTGCAATCTGGATTAATTCCATTCTACTTTTATCACTTTACAGAAAAGCAAATCCGCTGTTTGTAGTGTTTGTCATTAACAGGCCTTCAGCCGACTCAGGTGCTTTTTCAGTCCCTGGGAAGGAGCTGCTGATCCGTCCTCTGCCTGAAGCTGCTGCCGGGTCTGTTCCTCAGCATGCGTGCTGGGGCTCAGCCTGCGGGGGCAGTGAGATGGAACTGGGCACAGCCGTCTTGCAACAGTTCGCTTGTCACTTCAGGACCTGCTGCTTTGTCCCCTCTACTGTTTGGGCCCCTCACTACAAGATGGATTTTGAGGAACTGGAGCGCGTCCGGAGAAGGTCTGGAGCGCAAGGCTTATGGCGAGCGGCTGAGCTGCTCTTGTTCCTTGGTTACTTATTTCCTTGGAAGGCCGCTCATAGTTCCGTTTCTCAAGTTTGGGCACTGTTCCAAAAACATTCTCTTGCAATAATTAGATTGCTTTGATTCCTTTTAATTAAATCATGCTAAGCAGGCTGTCTGCGCGTGCGACAAAGTCTCAGGTTTAATGCGTCTTCTGCATTTGGAAACTGGGGGTCAGTTTGGATCCAAGTCGCAGCGCAGCATCCCCCTGTGCTCCGTTCTGCAGAGGTTCCCCCTGAACCGTACAGCTGCTCTGAGGAATAAACTAGGAAAGACTATCATAAATCAGCACGAGGAAGAATTAGGCTATGGCGGGACAAAATGTTTGTTGCAACGCGGGAAGTGCCCCATTTGCTGAGGTTCTGGGGCAGCCGCCTTTAACACAGGTCATTTGGTTTGTTTTCATGCCATTCAAAGCAAAAGAAAATCCTGTAATTAGGTGGCGGTTCCACGGCAGAGCCATTCGCTGAGGCACAAAATCCATAGAACCGTGGGAATGACTTTATGCAGCCAATAACTGTTGATGTTTCCCAGTGGGGTAGAAGTTGGTGAATTGGTTTTTCCTCTCCAGTCAGACTCGTCCCGGGGGGGGTCCCGTTACCCCCCTGCTGATCAGGGAACGCTGCATTGTTTTATTTATCCTCTGAAACATCTCAATCCCTCCTGAAAACGATGGGGAGCACCGACGTGACAACGCGCTGCCGTCACTGGCAGACACAATGTTATAGCTGAATGAAATGCATGGAGCTGACGTGGGGATGGGATGTGCTGCCCTGCTTCGTGGCTCCGGGTGGGAGAGCTGCAGGAACCTCTCAAAGCCTGGGAGATGGAAAAGGAAAATATGTTACTTTACTATAGGGAGTTCTACGTATTTTTAAGATCTAGAGTTAGCTATGATTTATTCATTGGTATTGATGGCTTTATAAGACATTCTCAAGTTTTTACTGTCCCAAACTCATTAATTAATGATGGTGACATCTTTCAATTAGAAGTGCTGCACAGTAACACGTTGTCCTGGCTTAGCAGTGAGTGACCAGCATTATATGAACGTGCAGCATGCGAAAGACAGTATTTCATTTCCCATAGGAAAGTATCCTGCTGTCCTTAATCTGCAAGCATTTGTAAAGCCTCTGCTAAAAGAAAGATTAAAAGCATTGCAGGGAAAAAATAGTTTTTTTTTTTTGTTTTTGTCTTTTCATGCAAACTGTAGTTTCTCCTTGAAGTTTGCTATTTAGCCTGCTTTGTCATAATATCTTTATCTACCTATCTGTATCTTCCTCTACATTGCAGGGACAAAGCACTTGTGCCTTTTGTGCTGCAGATGACTGGTTGAAAATGGGAGCTCTCCAGGGCTGATGAATGCTGCTTTGGTCTCAGTTCTCCTGCCTTCCCCTTTCGAATTTGAAGGCTTTCCATCTTGAAGGAAGGAGCAGGACTCCTGGCAGTAGAGCTCAGGCTGTCTAGGAATGCGTGTATCTGCATTTTTTTTAACACAGCACTAAGTAGGCAAAGTGTGCGATGGCACAGCAGCGTATTTGTTTGAAAACAAACAATTTTTGAATGCAATTTTTTTGTACGATGGCTTCGATTTGCATTCAACCTTAGGTTGATTTCAGCAGTTACTGGGAATAGCACTGACCCAGAGGGCATCGGATGAAATAGTCAGCTGCTCCTCTGCCCCACTGCTGCCACCCCCACCCCCATCAGATGAACAAACGCTGGACTTTTCTTGTCATTACAGCGCTTCCTCTCCTGGTATTTATTTCGTAACAATGAAAAAAGTCTTGGTCTTGAAAAGTCCTAAAAAATAAAAAGAGAGATCATCTGGTCTAGTTCGTTGCTCGGATATCCGTGTGTTGCATCGTGCACCTGAGTGGTGTGTGACAAACTGATGCTGGGAAGTCCTTAGCTGGCAGGTGGGCGATTGTCTGCTTATTTACAGGCTCCCTCCTCTCCTTTTCATTCTCCTCCGCCCTGTGTTTCTCAGTGTGTAAATTATGTGTTTACAGTTGGGATCTTTAGATCTCCAGCCTTTAGTTTTAGGGTATTAATTCACCTCCATTACTTGCGGACTCTATTTAATATTAATGCTAACAGGGCGTGAGGAGTGTTCCAATGAGCGTGTTCTCCTTTAAAAACGGGAGCTGAAAAATTACCAACCACTCTGGTTATAATGTCTGGTGACGGTGCCAGGAGGCAGAACGTGATTTAAGGAGCACGTTCTTGCACATCAGCACCTTGATAGCAACACTGAATGGGGAAAGAAAGACACGGTGGAGGGACTGTGCTGAGATTAATACAGCCTCTTACCTTTACTTAGTGTGGAAGTCCCCAGGAAGGATGAGCGTGTCGGATCACCGGCTCTTCCTGAATGTTTTTTTTCCATTTGCTTGCTTTGCTTCATGGCTGTAATCACGCAAATGATACCATTCATTCTATCCATCCTGCCTACTGGCTTGAGGTACTGCATATTAATTGAGCAGCTTGATATCTATTTTTCAAGCTGCATAGATAAGCAAAACATTTTTACATTAAATAAAGCACTTCATGCCTTTTACTATGGTATTTTAAGACTTTCTTATCCTTGCATGCTATAGAAGAAAGGTTAAAAAGCATTAACTTCTGAGACCTTGACTTATAAGCAGGCTTTCAGCAGCAGATTTTGTAGATGTGTGTGTACAATTGTCCTACTCTTCGACTTGGTGGCTCTTTTTTTCAGTACATCAGTATTTTTTAAGCCATTGTGATTCTGGATTCTTGGTCTCTCTGGAAGTCTGAAGAAGAGAAAGAGATACAGGCTTTTATCTTTCCAAGGACAGTTGGAAGACTTGCTGTTATTCCTTGGCCTTCCTTCAAGAAAATGCACTTCTGAGTATGACAAACTAGCTCACTACGTAGACATCTTGAACTTAGTTGAGCAAAAACGTTTTGAAGTATTGGGTTCTTTTAACTTTTTTTCCACAAATGTAGAAATATGCTCTGAATCACAAGCTTGTTGAGTTAGGTGGTTAGGAATGATAACACGGCATCCGTCCCCAAGGCTGCAATAGCAAACCCAGGTGCTTCTGAAAGCAAGCTGAGGGCTCTTGATTGCTTTGCCCTCTTCTCTCCCCCGTGGGAATATCAGATTCATATGTGGATTGTTCTGTCAGTGTGTGTATTCCCATGCACCAAGTAGAGGGATGCTTTGCTTATATAGATGTCCAGTAAACGTTTTGTCTTCTCATAAACAAAATTTTGTCTTTTTATCAACAATGACCCTGTATGTCCACAGGCCAGGTACAAGCAGAGCCTGGATCCGACGGTGGACGAGGTGAAGAAGCTGTGCACGTCCCTGCGGCGCAATGCCAAGGAGGAGCGGGTGCTGTTCCACTACAACGGGCACGGCGTGCCCAGGCCCACGGTGAACGGGGAGATCTGGGTCTTCAACAAGGTGAGAAGCAGTGCTAGGACAGCTGAAGCTCCTTCACGGCTGTGTAAAGGTGTTCTGTCACAATGGCTGAGTTTTCAGGATGTAACTGTGCCTACGGATGTTTGGTTCTGTGCCAACAGCTGTCTGCTTTCTCTGTGTTCTTGAAGGTGTTGCCATGGCTTTGCTGCCACGCGTCTCTGCTGTGGTTGCTGAGTTCTTAGCATGAAGTTAGCTTCAAATTCAGGTTGGATATTGGAACAATTTCTTCTCCACAAGAGCGGTCAGGCACTGGCACAGGCTGCCCAGGGAGGTGGGGGTGTCACTGTCCCTGGGGGTGCTCCAGAACCATGGAGATGTGGCACTGTGGGACGTGGTTATGGGCACGGTGGGATGGGTTGGGGATCTTAGAGGTCTTTTCCAACCTTAGTGGTTCTGTGAAATCTCAACTAACTCTGAATAAGCATTGTTTTCAAATTGCATGAGGTTGATGCAGGAGGACAGTAAATCATACGAGTAGTTCCAGATCTGAGAGTACTAAGGAACCTCTGTGTATCTCTTACATTTTTTTAAAGACTTATCACTCCTGCCTAGCCATGATTTGTACAGCACGTAGATGCCATGCAACACCTTCCTGGTGATACCAGGTGTGATGTAAATGTGCTAGTAAAGCTATTTAGTGTCTGTTAAAGGTAACTGATTTAGAAGGGAGTCTTAGGAAATTGTGAGGTACTGCTGGTAGCGGGGGAGTGCACCCAGCTGACACAGCTTGCAGGGATTCGCTCCTATTTTATTTCGGGAACATACTGAACTTCTTCTTCTCATTCTTCTCATGTATTATTTTTGTAATTGAATGAGCATTCAATAATAGCTTGAAAGAGCAAGGAGAGAAAGGCAGGGGAGAAAGTGCAAGAGGGCATCACTTTATTCTGGTGCATCTCTACTGGAGGCTCGATTAGTATTCTGACCACCATCCAAAATGATTATTTTGAAGCTGAATTTGGTGTTTAAGAACAAATAGGAGTGACCTTCTTCTTACTTAACAGCCAGTGGGTAATAAATAAGCCAGTAAGAATGCTGAGCAGAATGTGTTACACGTGGAAGAAGAGGAAATTACTGCTCAATGAAGTTGTGTGCTGTGCCAAATGCTTTATTAAGAGCTTACTGGGTATTTGCCAGTTTGCCTGCAGTTTCAGCTGGGGAACGTGGTGTGGGCTCCTCTGGTGATGAATAGCTGAGGTCTCTTGTTTGTCTTACGGACTGCGGGAAAAGAACCTTAATTGTCATAAACATTGATAAGTAACAGTGGAACTTGGTAGTTTTTGCAGCGTGATACCAAATATTGACTTCTTTTGTAGAGAAGGAATTGGAGATAGAACTTCTCATTTAAACACAGCATCAAGATGCAATAACGTGCTTTTTGTACGTTCATTGTGAGTGTTGCTGAAGTCATAAGGATCGATGTTCTCTGTGGGGTTGTGCTCGTTGCTGTTTTCTGACAGAATCACAGTGTGGTTTTAAGACAAAAAAGAAAAAAATCAGAAAGTGCAAGCTCCAAACAGCTTTATTGCAAAGTTCTGGGGGGCTCCTCTGAGAACCAGAGGAATGTCCTTGGAAATATTTTTGAGTTTTTTAAAGAAATGGATGATTCAATTAATTCAGACTCACTCTCTTGTTTCATTGCTGCATCGTTCCTTTAAGTAGTCACAGGTGGGTGCTGGGAGGTGTTGGTTAACCTACGGAAACTTCTTTGTGACGAAACCCGAGTCTGAGAACAAACCACAGCGTTCTGTCACAGCCCCAGCAGCAGAGGAGAGCCAGCATCCGAAGACCGCCCTGAGCAGCCATGCTGGGAGCCCATTACTGAGCACTCCTTTTTCCTTCAGATTCTCCCATTTGCATACATTACCAGGTTTGATGGGCTGTGTGTGACCCTCACGGTAAACTTGGAACATAAATTTGTGCCGGTCTGCGATGGCACGATGTTGGTCAGAGCTATCATCCATTCTGAACTGCAGCGGCATGCATTACAAATTTCAAGTTCAAACAACGTGTGTCCCTAAAATCTCATCAATAATACGCGTCAGAGCAGGTTTTCTTTATGCAACTTTCTGTGATTAGAATGTGCTTAAACCCTCGGGGTGTCCTTAGGAAAGGTCTGTGCCAAGAGTAATTTCTTCATGTATCATTCCATCCTGTAACAGTTTGCCAAGGTAACTCCCTAAAACTTTTGTAACAAAACAGTTTTTCCTATTAATTTTAATAGAACAATCAAAACTTTTTATATATGGGCAAAACTGGATTTTGGAATGACTTCGTATCTCCTACCTTATCTAACATATGGTCTCTAATCGCGTCTGTCTTTATATACGCCGATATGTGTCCTTGAAAATGTGATTTTTGTAAAAGTTTTATTGCAGCTATTTTAAGTCTCTTGAATTTAAATGAGAGTTATGATCCCATCCATCATGCTGCTGATGTTAATAGGAGCATTGCAGCTTTTACTGTTGGTTTCGGGCAGAGCTTAGCGTGGTAGGAACATGAGCAGGTTGCCCTCTGGCTGCGGATGGGCAGGGCTATGCAGGCAGCCTCGCTGGGTTTGGCACTGACTCTTAGTGGGCTCGCATGGCAGAAATCTCCTTTCCTTTTGTATTTTCAAAATCAAATTTTCAAAACCCTGAGGTCAGGGTTCAGCTCCTCGTGGCTAACTTTAAGTCTGAGTTTTCATCCCCTGTTTCAGTAAGAAGCTGTTGCCTCCAATTATTTTGTTAGTGGGAGAGAAGGAACAAAATACTTCATGTTTATAGGGACGGAACTGTTGGCACTTGACTTTGCTGAAGGCAGGCTTTGTGGGTATTGATGTTATTGGATAATTCTGAAAGTTGCACAGAAGCTAATAAAATCCTGAAGCGTCTCATTAAGCTAAGACGGGGTAGCTGCTGATGGGCTGCGTGGTCTTAATGATCAGTCCTGATTTATTGATGGAATTTTCAGTTTGAGACGATTGATGTGAAATTAAGGACAGCTGGTTTACATCTTTGATCAGCGTTGCAGAAATTTGAGCTAAAATGGGGACTGTTAAATGCTGGTTGGAAGTGTTAGCGTGTATCAAAGCACTCTTTGCATTTTAGAATTTCAGCTTAAAGTTTAACGTTTCAAACAGTACCACAATGAAATCTGATTTGTTTTCTGTACTGGAGCAGGATTTGTAGATCCTATTAGTGGATGTTGGCTGATACTGGTCTTGATTAATATGTCCAGAGTTCAATCAAGGTTTTATGTTGTGGTTTCAGAATTAGGTTTTATTGTATGTATTTTATTACCAATAGAAGTGCTGTTGCCTCTCTGCCTCTTTGTAACTTCAGTGTTTCTCCTTTCAGAACTATACTCAGTATATTCCTCTGTCCATATACGACCTGCAGACTTGGATGGGCAGTCCTTCCATTTTCGTCTATGATTGCTCCAATGCTGGCCTTATTGTCAAGTCCTTCAAACAATTTGCACTACAGAGGGAGCAAGAGCTGGAGGTGAGATCTCAATCTATTGCAACACCTTTTGTTTCTGTTTGTGCAGTAGGGTTAAGTTTAAGCTTGTTTTGCCATACACGGCTGGAAAAACTGTTTAAAATCATGCTGTAATCCAAATTAGTTTGCAAATAATTTTGCCACTCCAGTCTGTCTGGTTTGGTTTGCTATCCTATTAAAGTCTGAATAATTTTTAATACAAGTGCTAATTAAATGGTAATGTTAATAGAATCAATTTGTGCCCTAATGGTCTTTTCTGCTGAGATAAATGCTGAAGTGAACTAGACGTGTTTGTTTTAGATTCAGAAGTGTAGTGTGTGGGTATGTATTTGGATGCAGTTTGTGTTGTTGAGCCAATGCAAAATTGTGAAACCAAATTAAATAAACCTGGTGCACGGAGGGACCGCCACGGATGATTTCGGTTTCAAAGAATGCTTAAGCTGGATGTGTTTCTAATGGAAAGCTGCCTTTCATTGCAAATGCAATTACTAATACATTTATTGAAGTAAATCTGAAATGCAGAGTGAAAGGTAAGGAGGCAGGAGTCGTCGTGCAGCAACCTGGGATGGCAAAGTTCCCTGCTGCAAGATCCCCCCGCTAGCTTCAGCCTGCATAGAGAGCATGTTTTTGAAAGGTTAACTTCTTACGCTCCTGTCGTTCAAAGACATGGAATTAAAATATCTTCAAGGAAGAATATTAATTAATAGGACAACTGACTGTAACAAGTATAACCATCAACAGATACTAATGCTAGCCCTAGCTCTGATTCCTTTCATTCCAAATGCCAGTTTTTGAAGATGCTTTCGTGATGACTTTTTGGCAAGTGGAAATAACATTTCTGTTAACAGACACCAGCCTAATAGCTTGAGACACGGAGATCTTTCCAGCATTCCTGCCCTTTTCAATCAGTGACTTTGCTGTACTTTGTAAAGATTCTTCCCAAAGTCTGTGGCTTGGGGGGAATATGAAGCTGCAGGCACGGATCAGTGTTATTGGTAATAGATGCCTTTTTGAAAGCAACAGGCTTTTTAAGTCAAGGAAAATGTCTGGTGATCATATTCTGCTCTCCTTTGTCAAGTTTTTTTTCTTTTCTTTTTTTTTATCAGCCTACAACTTTCATTCCAGTATCTTCTACAGTCTTTCTGTTTGTAAAATAAGCCCTTGGGGATTTTTCCTTTGTTTTCTCACTCTATTCCTGAGCAGGTTAGAAAGGACCCACCCTCACTCTCTCTCCCCTTCCCTGCTTTCTCTATGAGGTTCTTTTTCTCCTTGGATCTTGCGGGGCTCTGCAGTGACCCTGCTGGTGCCTGCTGCCTGGCAGGTATGGGGCTGGTGCAGGAAAAGCTCCTCTTGGGAAGGCAGGGAAGGAGGCCGTCTCCAGACAAGGACAGCTGGTTGCTTGTGTTCCTTCCCATTGTAACCACGTCAGCATTTATTCCAACAAAAATAATAAATTCTATTTGCTCAGTTTTTTTTACTTTGTCAAAATAAGTGGGGTGAATTGTGTTAGTATTTATTCTCTTTGCAACGCGGGTTAAAAATGCTAGTTAATTTGGTTAGAAGAATACTTCAGGTTGTATGTTGATCTTCCCCTCTGTATCTTCAGACTTCATTAGCTACTGAAGGCTCACTGAGATAACAACTTATTATTAATAGGAAGTGGGAGACTTGCTAACAGAGATAGGAAAGCGCTTGCAGTGCCGCACAAAATCTGGCTGAGAATTCACGTGGAATGCTCTGCGTGACTGAATTGTCCGAGTTCATGAAAAGCAAAGTGAAACTGGAACCGGTGCTCAGAGGGGCTGCTGGGGTGATCAAGATAATTGTTAGCCCATCTTACCGAAAGGAGATTAGAGGAGCTTGCTGTTTCCTTAATCAGATAGAATGAAGGCTGAGGGAAGATGTGGCTGTGTGTATAAATTCCTTGAAGGATAAGCTTATGGGAGGAGAAGTATTCACAGGATCATGTTGACACAAGAGCAACCAGGTGTATAGCTATCCATGAATAAATCTAGTCTAGAAGTAGGTAGATTTTGAAAATCCAAAGAATAAGGTTCTAGAACAACCTGCTGGCTGGGATGATGGAAACAGACTATTTCTCCACGTGTAATTTTGTGCATCTGAGAACATCCCTTGTATGAGATGGATGCTGCAGGTAGCAGGAGGCCGTGCCTCCAGACATTGCTGGCAGAGATTGTGATATCGCAGTGTTCTGCAAACTGGCACAAACAAACCTCTTGCTGCTGGGGATGCTGTGTCAAGTCGTGGTATCTCTATGGCTGGGGTGTGCTGTGCGTATGAGGCCTTCACTGTTTCCTGAGTGTTTCCTGATTTTCACTCACTGCAGCCCTTTGCCATGGTAAACTACTGCAGTAGTCGACTGTGAGTTATAAAGTTGTTATTCTGTAGGCACAGCTAATACGCAATTTTTTAGATACTGATAGTAATGTGTTTCTTCTTAATATGCCTTCCATTAGATATCTAGAAATTAGTTGGTGAAGTTAATTAAGGAGAGAAAATACTCTGAAGCATAGAGAGGGTGAGGAAGGGATTACATGCCATGACGCTGCAGTAGATGGATAGTCATTTGACACAAGCTACCAACTAAGAAATGGAATTTTCAGATTAAACACACATTGTAGCTCATGGTTTTCATTAAATGGTGTGTGTCATACTTAGAACAGTCAGAATTCATATTTTTTCCCATTATTCTAAGTCTTTTTTTGAGGTCTTAAGTATGGTCAGGCAATCTTTAAATGCATTTGAGAGTTAGGCAGACAAGCCAAATATCAGTGACTTTCCAGGCAAATGTGGAGGCTTCACTTTGTGCAAGATGAATGTTTTTATCTGCAGCGTTACAGCATTGATCAGTGAGGGCTGGGATGTGGTCTTCATTTACCAGACTCAAATCCAGCCATAGGGATCCCTTCTCACTGGCCAGGTGCCATCAGATTATCTGTAGTTCTACCAGAACTGTACAAATTAATCACAACATGCTTAGAGGTATGCTTGCAATTCCATTCTATTTAGTTTTTGTTGTTCGTAGAATATAAAGGCTTTCTTAACTCTTTCTTAACGTGAAATCTGAATCTTGTTCTGTCTTCAAAGAGTAGAGGCACAAAAAGAAATAGCTTGTGAGTGATAGAAAAGCAGCCAAAGCTTCTCTAAGATACCTGAGGAAAGATAATATTGTACCACGCAGCGCTGCATTGTCTTCTTTAGAGAGCTGCCTCCAAAATAGCACTTGAATAGTAAATCTAAAAAATGCCCTTTGTTAATAAATAAGATATTGCTGATCTGTGTGAGTGAAGAGCTGCACGGATAGAAAGAAGTACATCGGTTTCAGTAAGATGATGATGATGGCTTTGTGTACCGGAGGCAGGAATCTGTCACGTCTTATCCTGGCAGACACATTGCAATTGGAAATATTTTTTATCTTCAACGAGATTGCTTCCCTGAGGGAGGCGAGGAGGAAGGGCAGAAGATGGAGCTCGGGGTCCCACGGGCACCAAAGCCAGCTGCAAACAACACCCAGCCATTTAGCACCATGGCCTGGGTATGGCGACCTAGGAACAAGTGTGATATATCAGCTTAAAGGCTCATTTTTGCAGTTGGTCCTGCCTTCCTGGGGGGGATGGGGGAGGGGGAATATGCAGTGGAAGGGTTGTCCTAATATTTGTAAGATCGCTGTCGTTTTCTTTTCCCAAAAGACATTTTTCAGAGCTGGAAACTGACCCCGGCTTTTGGAAACAGGAGTTCCTGCTGTTGCTTTCCTGCTCGATGTCCTGTTTGGCACTGCTGAGCACCATGGCAGGGATGCTGGCTGCGAGGAGGTGCCGGGGCTGGCAGCACTGACCTCGTGCTGCTGTCAGGAAGCAGCAGGGAATGGTTCCTACAGGGCTGGCAGTAACCTAGTTAGAAAACACCTTGCATATGCCTGCTTTCGAGCTTGCTTATAACATATAATGGAAGTGAAGGCAATGGATGCTTTTAATCATCTCATTAGCTAGCTCTGATGATTCTATGGGTGCATATAAATACAGTGTAATTCTGGAAAATTAAGCAGATGTTTTAAGTGTGCTGTGCTAACAATGATAAGGCAGTAGGCTGGTTCTTTCTGATTAATTTTCTGTGTAATTTGTGACATTGCGTTTCCTCTGACTCATAATTATTCCGTACAGAAAAGATCTGTAGTCTTAAGGCCACATTTGAGATGTACAGAAACGAAGGCTGAAAAACGTCTTCTGGATGTGTGCTTTGCTGCAGGAGAGGCAGCACTTAGGGTTTGCAGCTTTGTTGTTTGAGTTTCTGGCAGGGCACCTTACAGCGGCGTGCTGGCGAGTTTTGCTCCTCCCTGGCTGGGAGCTCAGTGCTGCGGTGGCAGTGCCTGTGCTTCTCCCCTCCAGCAGCACGTGCAGTCCTCATCGGAGCTGAGGAACTCACAGGTTTTGTTTTTCCATCTTCAACATTAATTCTCAAAAAAAAAAAAATTAGCTTAACAACGGGGTGGCAGAATGTTATCTGGCATTAGCATCGTGTCTGGGGGGAGAGATTTTCTAATCCACCATCTGCTGGGAGAGAGGAACAAGATCTTCTGCAGGGGAAGAGGATTCTCATAGCAGAATCCTGTCAAGCTAGCAGGTCTGGTCAACACTTGCGATAACAACAAGTTTCTGTGCTGGGTCAGTTTCTCCCGAGTTTAACTTAGACGTGCCTGTTGGTAGAATCTAAAACCACTTGTTTTTTCGTCAGGTGTTTGCTTCTCAGTGTGGCTGCGTGTGTACATAAATGCTTCCAGTAACAGCAGTTTAAGAGACGTGCATTGTTTTCCTTTCTGTTAGTCCCAGGCAGCAATGCTTGCAAATCTGTTAGCTTGTCCTCCCGACAGTGCTCTTGCAAATAACAAACCCAAGTGCTCCTTAGCTTGGGCAGATACAGTTTGTTTTCAGAACAAATTAATTTCCACCATCTTACCGGAATGACTTCAGCATATTTCTGTATCATTGAAAAGTTAATATTATCACTGTTATTTTGCCTGAAAGGCTGTGGCTTGTCAGCTGCCCTGAAGTAACAAAAAGTGAAATGATAAGTGCTTTGTTGATAGTAAGGGCATCTTTATAGGGCTGATCCAGTAAAGTGTGCATCGCTCTGTTCTGAGAGTGCGTTTCTGCTGAAGAAGCTGCGAGGTAGTTACGGGCTGCTGCAAGGTCTTCATCTAATTGCTTGTTTACAGAAACTGCTGAGACACGAAGAAACGAGGATTGTAGATAAATATGTATTATTAATAATTTTGATAACGTAGGGAAGCGGCGCATGGTTTATTTACTGTTCTTACAGTTGTGCATTAGTACGTTCTTGCTGCTTTGCTTTTAACCTTTTCTTAGCCATGTTCTTGCTCCGTGTCTTGCCCTAGTGAGGAGTTACCTTCATGAGGGAGCTGAGCAATCTCGTCACAGTTTGACTTTGGTGGATGCTCTGAGGATGCAAAAAAAAAAAAGTTAATGCTGGGCTTCACCCTCCTTTTTCTTTCATGCTGACTTTGTAAAAGAGTGTTTTGCTACATCATTATCCCTAAAAATCTGACAAGGTCTGCAATTACTAGCTGGTACTCCACGCTCACTTTTTGCTTGTTAATTGTTCATCTTCTAATGGGCAAATATTTATACTGCATGTGTCACGGCTTCTTTAGTTCGTCTTACTGTGTAGAAGCCAGGAGTTGAGCAGGAGCTACTTCCCCATCAGAGCAGAGAGGCACTACTGGTGCACAACAGCCATCAAGACTGCAGTGCTTCGCTCTGCTCAGAAAGCAGAAAATTCATCTAGATGTCCTCCCCACCTGTGGAGCCCATTTATGAGGATGCCCGGAGAGCAAGTCCTTCTGCAAGGAATTAATAGCTGTTGTGAAGCAGTTTGACTGCTTTGTATTTATATACATCTGCAAAGAGCTCATGCTTTCCCACAGTCTGCCATGCCTTTCTCCTAAAAAGAAAAGGTGTTTTCAGTATTGTCGTTATCTTCTTTTGTTATTGGCATACAGGGTAAGTTTTACGGAAGCGCAGTAAGGATTGCTGGGTGACATGAGCGTAGGTTCAGTTCCACCCAAGGTGCAGCATCAGTCTTGGCTGAAAGCAGAGCGGGGAGCAGGGACAGGTCTTAGCTAATTTGGCCAATTTGAGAAAGCCGAAGTGTGTCACCGCTTCCTCTGGGATTAGAATGGAAAAAGAATATTTAAAGAATCAAAAAACTTAATAGGTTGCAGAATTTGTGCAATAGCGCCTGAAGCTTCTCTGTAGCTTATCAGGGTGCTTTGCTAGGCCAGAGGAATATGACTGTGCCAGGCTCATGGTCTGTAATACATGTATTCCATTCCCCATAAACTCTTGTGAGACACAAAATTAATTTCCTCTTGAGACAGACGGAATTTCTCATTTATAAAGCTGGTAAAGAATGGGTTTTATTCGTCAGCTCTATCACCTTACTGAGCTGGGAAAAAAGGAAAAAAAAGGAAAAGGAACTGGCCAAAGTGTTCGTCTTTGAAAGGAATGTGTTCTGCTAGCTCGGATAACACAGCATATGGGTCACTGTGCTAGGTCTTTGCTTTCTAGGTCCTGCACGAAAGGGCAGTGAAGGCACTGCATACATTACAATTTCTTGGCTCTCTTCACTTAGGAACCTTTGAGCACCGCAAATGAGAATTTTAGGTGGCTGAAGTGTTTATTTTGTTCACCTGTTTCAGAAAGACACAGGGAAGGCTGTTTTTTCTCTGAATCCAAAGACCCGTTGCACTTTGTCCTCTCTTCACTGGTTATTTTCAAAATGAGCTTGAAATTTACTTTCCTGAATGTCTGAATTCACCAACTCAGTAATATCTGTGGTCCATCCAGGTGGCTGCAATTAACCCAAACCATCCTCTTGCTCAAATGCCTTTGCCTCCATCGATGAAGAACTGCATTCAGTTGGCAGCATGCGAAGCTAACGAATTGCTCCCTATGATCCCTGACCTGCCGGCCGACCTTTTCACATCATGCCTTACTACGCCAATCAAAATTGCTCTGAGATGGTGAGTATTATCTCCATTATTGAAGGCAAGCGCGTAATTTGTGTCGTCGTCTGATGAGATGATAGATTTTTTAATCCAAGTGCTTCATTTAACCTAACGTTTCTCTGCAGTATTGAATTACAAGATTTGAACTATGCGTGTGGGATGGACTGATATTAATCAGAGCTAGAAAGGTGAAAAAACTGTTATCTTCTACTTATTACATTTTAGATTCCAGCTCAATATCTAGGTTTGCTCAGATTAAAGGATTTACTGTTCTGGGAATTAAATATCTGCTTCTTCAGAGAGCAGAAATAGTACATAGTGCAATAACAACTCCTTGCAAATTGCCCTTCGTACAAATGATATTCCAAATATTGCAGCTGCTGTAAATAATGCAGGAGCATTAACTAATGCTGTAGTGAAAGGAACCGAGCGATAAACCGAAGAAAGATGTTACAGAAGGATACAAAATCCTGCTGGATGCAGGAGGAGCTTTCAAAGAACAGTGTTCTTACCTAGCAGTGGAGAGGAGCAGGAGCAGTCTGGTGCCAGCTGAGGACGTGGTATCAGGAATCCGGTGCGTGCCCGCAGGTGCAGAGCTCTGTTGATTCATTCCTATCAGCACATTTCAGTTGATCCTCTTAAGGTTGTTTGTAGTCCAGAATGAAAAACTCCAGGTCATTTGCTGAACTAGGTTAGAACAGGAGGAAGCATGTAGATGTGGTAGACAGTTGTAAGCAACTGAGCCACTGCATCTGCAAGAGTTAGGACTTGTGTTTTGGAGATGCTCATAATAACTTCAGGAGTCTGACATTCTCTCTGAGTTCTTCAAGCAGCAAACAAGGTGACTTAATGTGGCCAGGTTCTGGTTCAGGTCCATAATGCTTTTGAACAGATCACTTATGCTTGTAAGCACGGGCAAAAGTCTTTGATAGTTCAGCGGGACAAAGAGCTTCAGTGACATGAGGAGTATCTAGGAGGGAATGTTTTGGGAAGGTTAATGAGAAAATGGTTTTCCAACCCATGTGTCAGAGACCTGGAATCTGAAGTTGTGGGAGATTGGGCGAGGGTTTCTGCCAAGGAACGGCAAACCTCTGAATGAATGAGGCAGCTGTGCAGTCCTCTCAGTTGCAGTTCAGTTGCAATATTAGGCACTCATTAAAACTCCCAAGTGAGCTCTTGCAGACAGGCGACAGGGTTGAGCCTGCTGCTTAGCCAGAGGCATTTAATCTCTTCTAATCCTGAGAGAATGGGATGCTTCCAGGTGGGGGAAGGAGCACGCTGGCTTCCAGTGCAGCCGCTGCCTGGCAGCTGTTCAAGGCGAGCTGTCTGCCGTGAGTGGGGCCTCGCCTGCACACTGGGTGCTGATGTGGTGCTGGTAGGCTGCTCCTGAACTCTGCCCACAGCGTGAAAATTCTCGAGCTGCCTGCATAAATCCTTCTTTCCTTAAAAGCTGAGGAAATCACCACGCGGCAAAATTCCTCGAGGGGAACTTTGAGAAATAGCGTGTTACTATGGTTCCAGGGAACTACTTTTATCGTGCGGCTGCCATCAGATCACTGCTAGCCAAGCAGCATGATGCGAGGGAGTTAAAGATTTCAGCTGTGTTTATCTATGGAGGGAGGCTCTGAAATTGAACTCAGTGTTCTACCTGGTTAGTTCAAGGCTAGCCACAGGTGGCAACGAGTGCAACTTGGCAAATACAAACAAATGTGGCTTTTTTCTTTAAAAAAAAAAAATACTTCTTGAAAAGAGTGCAAAACCAATAAATGAAACAAAAAGCAACAAGGATTCGGCAAATCAAAGTTTGAGTTCAAGTTCCAGGGAGAACATATTCATCAAGACTCCATGTTAATGTGCAGTGAGGAGGAGTTAAACAATTGCTTTTCAGATTGTCTGAATTGAGGCTTGCAGTTACTCTGAGTAACTCATCATTGTGAATATGAGTTGAATCAATAGCAGGAAGATGCAGTGATACTGCTTAATTTTTGTTGTTTTCACTATTCTGTAAAGACTTTGTGGGAATCCGCAGCGTAGGCTTCGATCTCTGCTGAAAGATTAACTGGTTTGCAGCAAAACTGAAGCTTCTTAAGTAAAGTGAAAGCTATTGGCACTGGCCTTCGGTGTTCTCCTGTAATGCAGAGCTGTACTTGAGTTTGAGTGATCGTTAAGGTGAAGGCGTGAAGGCACAGGAGGAGTTGTTTTTGTTGGAAGGAAGTCCCCACCAAACATATAACCCCTTACACAACAGTGTTTAATGCACAGCTTAGATGTACTGAGAAAGGTTTTTCTGGATATTATGGTCTGTTCAGGAGTCTTGTGTTGCTGCATCTCCATGGGAACATGGCTGAGGGGTGACTGGGGCAGGTTCTCGAGCGGTGAGAACCTGGTGTGAGCGTGAGGTGCTTGGAGTTGGCTGGCATGTGTTTGGCAAGAAGCATTGTCAGAATGCTCTTCAGGTGTGGGATTTACAGCCATGAACCCCAGCTGTCCTTGGTGCTGTGCTAACTCCTGGTGAGGGAGGCATTTCCTGCTACCTCTAATCCAGTGGTTATGTGCGTTGCTTCTTGTTGCACGTATTTTAAAAAAAATCTCCTCTGTAGTTTGCAGATTACACTCCTTTTATAGTCCCTGTTGATGGCATTATTAGAATCATTAGTATTGTATCTGTATCCGTGCAAGGTCTGTAAATAAGAGCTTGGTTGCAGACCATGGTTATTTGCTGCAGTTAAACACAGTAGATGCAGAGCCAGACTGTGCTCCACATCCCAGCTGTTCAGTGCAAGCTGCATGTTGGTGTGCTGAGGCAGGCAGTTAGCCAGAAATAAAGGTGTAAGCCTTTGTCATTAAAGCTGTTCTTCTAATTCAGTCAGGCCCTTTTGTTAAAGCTGACCCAGAACTCTGCAGTTATTTTTGTAATACAACATTTTTGCAAGTCCAGACTGACAGGTTAACGAGGTTTCACATAGGAATTTATAGGCAAATGGAAGCTGGATGAATAAATTCCTCTGCGTCCCATTTTGTGTTCGTATTTGGAATTAAATTGATTGACAAAATCACTTAACGAATGGAGTTGCAGTTGCATCCACTTCAGTCAGGAAAAAGAAGATGGTGAGAAAAACACAGATCGATGGTGCCCTTCTGAACGCGGTGCACGAAGCTCTTAATAAAACCATCTGACAGTTTCAGAACTCTGGCATCTGAGTTCTGGGTAGCTTGGTACTGATTGTCTTCATGTGTAGTCACTGTTGAGAGCTGACATTCCAAATGTATGTTACAACTATATATAAGGCAAGCTTAAAGATAAGACATATGGATTGTCAGTCTTGACTGACCTAAGCAAGAAGGAGACCCAGCTACTGCAGAAACAGGCAGAAATCAGAATACGGTTGGTGCATTGGTTTGTGCAGATCTATCTATGTGTCTCTTGCAGTGTCTGCAATATAAAAGCAGTTATACTGGAAGTTGTGATCGGCGGCGCGTCGTATGCTGGTGTTACTGTCATTCCCTTAAGACATAAACAAGCTGCAAGTGTAATTTCACAATTTTACACTTAGAGGAGATGGCTGTAATTGTGTAGGCTGTCTGAAGGACCCACTTACATAAGGTTGTGGGGCTCCTGAAAAGTACAGGAAACCCCTCAAGCCAAAATAAACAAAAAAGTTTGGAAGCGACTCAGACTCAGGAGTTTTAAATGTGTGGTTGTGTACATTGGGACCCACGTGTAGCAAGCTTGTAAGTGCTTGACTCCTGCCCTCTGATTTTGTGTTGGGTCAATTGGACATTTAAGTGCTTCTTTCCAATGTATGTATTTTGCATTTCTGCTTGCAAGTTTGGGGGTTTAACTGAACCAATCCCCTGTCCTAGACTTAGAGAAACTCAACTGAGTTTCACAGTATTCCTGGGTTATCTGGGAAGAATCTGATTGAGCATTGTTATGCACGTTACTGCTTTTCTTCTCTATTGCCTGGTGTGTACTGGTACTTTTACTGCAGCTCTGACATCTCCTGCCTGATGACACCAGCCATCCACTTGAGACATCACATTTGGAGCCTTGGAGTGCTGAGAGGGGGTTGCAGATACAGGATGAGGAACATTCTGTTTACAAGTACATTTTCTTGGCAATCGCTGCTTGTTAGAGAGGAAATGCAGATAGTCTGTTAGCAGTTACATGGGGTCTTAATGAACTCATCTTTTTCAAAATCTTCAGAGGTGGGGATTTTTTAAAGCAAGTACTCCAATAGACCAAGCATATACAAAAGCAATAAGCACTTGCTGCTTTACTCCCATTCAGGTGGATATCACAGATCTGTGGTGAGGGCAGAGTGTTCTTCTTCTCTAAGTCAAATGCAATCTGGTTGTATGTTGTCAACTTTCAGGAGCCAAGACTTGAACTAAATAAGCTTATTTACATCTTGCCCACAATGCAGCTCCCTAAGGAAAGTGCAAAGTGACAGCTGTGCAGCACATTTAATAGGTGAGAATGTCTGTTTATAGGCGACCCTCAAAGGTGTGCCAATCTCACTGCTGCAGAAATTGGAGGGAATGTTGGCCCAGTGGCATTTCTCGTGTACACACATCCTGAGTATCTGTATGCATGGGGGAAGCTTTCTGCTTCTTAATCCAGCCAGCTGTAATTGAAAGCCTCGTGCTCAGGAGAAATGCTTGCAAAAAGGAGGCTAATATATTTGTTTGCCCTGAGGCAAATGCACTCCGCTGCCAGGTGAGACCCTGCTCGTCAGCTCGGGATCCCTTGCTGCCTGCCCAAGGAACCTGGCTGCACCACGGGGCTGGCAGCTCGTCCTTCTTCTGCAGCGTGCCTCGCTGCCTGCAGCTCTGTCCTATTAATCGGGGAGCTTGTAAAATATTGCTGAGTGCTGAGGTCAAATCATAACTCACATGGGAGGCTTCCAAAGTAAATACAAAATGCTGCGTGACGTGGTGATAGGTGGTACCCTTTTCTTTGCGGAAAACAAATGTAGAACAGCCCAAAGTTGTGCGGGCTCTGCTTTAATCCTTTCAGATATGTCGTAATGTAGAGACATTGAGCAGCACAGTGAGAAAGTGTTTTGGCATCCACAGTCTGCAGGGAGATTCCAGTCTGAATCCAATAACCTAATTCTGCCGTGCTGAGATCTGCTCGCAGTTTTTGTCTGAGAGCGGTGTTTCCCTCCGTGGCTCTGTAATGCAGCATTGTGAGGAGTCTGTGTCTTAAGGGATCATGCAGGGGTTCCGCTGTAGCACTCACAGGTAGTTTCGTGCCTTTTCTTTTTTTGTGTGATGGATGGCACACACCTCAGGAAAGCAGCCTGGGGAGCACTTAGGTTTTCAGAGCCCATCCCTGGTCTTGGCAGTAATGGATGTCCTGCAGGCAGGGGGGACCACAGGGACGACCAGGGTGTCTGTAAGGTTTCAAAATGAGCTCGGCACATCTTGATCTTCAGAGAAGTAACTGTTCTCTGCTGTGCTGGGAGAGAGCCTTGTTTTGTGGGTGTCACGGAAGGGAGGGGCTGGGGAACCCCAGCTGCTGCGGGGCCTCAGCTCCAGTGCAGGGGCTGAATACCAACCTCATGTGCTGCGGGGTGAGCTCTTACTCAGCAAAGAATGGATTTGTGAATGCTGAGAAGCGGGCCGGCATCGCAGTGACACCGAGAGGAAGTCACTGCTCCAGCTCCCAGAGCTGTTATTCCTCCCGGAGCTGTGGTTTCCCAGCTCTGCTCTCTGGACCACAAAGCACATCCCAGCAGCGGGGCTGGCGGCCGTGCTGCCTCCTACCCGTGCCCAGCGCGGTGCTGCGCTGACGGCGGTCCTGGAGGAGCAAGCAGTACTTTGCATTGCTGAGGAAGTGGAGTCAGCATTTCTTTAATTAAATAACTGTGATGTTTGAACATGACACATCGCTCCCAGCCTCCCTCACCCGCCCTGCCTGCAGCACCAGCTCCTTGGGGACGCTGGGCACCGCTCCCCGTTCCGGGGCCTCCCTGGGGACCCTGCTCCCCCCCGTGCACCGGAGAGCTGTCACCGTGACAGTGCTGGAAACTGCTGCAGAATCACGAGTGTGACAGAAACAGAGGGCCCTGTGTGACTCCGGTTATGCTGGGGGAAAGTTTTCCACCCAAACATTATTTTAAAGGCAGAAACACTGTAATAAAGAAACCTTCTTCCTTGTGTTTTTCCGCAGACCTTGCAGTTAAATATACAATTAGCGTGTTTTGTTTTTGTTCTCTCCCCCACAGGTTTTGTATGCAGAAGAGTGTCAGACTGGTGCCAGGAGTCACGCTGGATTTGATAGAGAAGTAAGCCAAATTTTACTTCTTTTTTTTTCCCCCCCGTTGCTCTGTTTCCTGGTTATTTCCTGCATTTCTCCTGTTTATCCAAGAGGAAATTTCCTGCCAGCCTCGTGCAGGGTCCCTCCCTGATGTGTTTGCTGTCCACGTCCCGTCGGGGCCAGCTCTGGCTGTGAGCACTTATGGCGAGGATGCGCTCACCCCGCATCACCAAAGCCACCACGAGCAGAAAAGTGCTCACCAAAACCACCGCCTGTCGTTTCCTTGCTATGCTGTCCTGTTATCCTTTCTCCGATAGCGTTGCGTTTCTGACTTAACACTGAAGCGAGCTATAACCCTTTTACCCAAACAATATTTGAGCGTAATTACTGATTCTGAAGCAGCTGAGGGAAGCAAGCTGTTCGTAAATCTCCTTCAGTTTATACCAACAAGCTGGCCTTTGAAATAATAATTGCCCACTGGAGTCCCTGCTGGCTTTTCAGACTTTTTTTTTTTTAATGGGAAGCATGTTCTTAAAGTCAGGGCAGTAGATGCAGGCGTTCCGTCCTCCCTGCGGATTATTTTTGAATATCCTATTCTGGGAACATTGATACACGCACACAAACCGGGAGTAATTAATTAAACATTGTTCAATTTCTGAGGAGTTTGGACTCTAGAAATATCGCTGTCAAGATGGATTAGAACAGGCTGCATGTCTGCGCTGCTGACGTGTGGATGCCCACAGCTCAGTTACCATCCTTTGTCTGAGACAAAAGCTGCAGAACCGAGAGGCATCCTGAAGGGGTTGAGGAGGCAGGGATCTGGGTAACACACGAGTTTTCAGAACAGAGATACACTACCAGACTTCCTTATTTTTCTAATAATCTTCCGAATAGTGTCGCAAAGTGCAGCAGTCATTCATTGCTCATGCTGCCCTTAGCAAATTGTCAGTGATGGCAGAGGCAATGAGGAAAGGTAAGGTTGCATCAGCTAACATTTCTTGTTCAGGTTTTGCTTCAGTAAATCATTCCCTGTTGAGTAACTTGCACGTTTCTCGTTCTGATGAGGTTAAAGATGCTTCTCAGTGCCATTAGTTCTTCTGCAGTGTGTATTTTAAGAGTAGACAGGCTTATCAGGAGTATCTGAGTGTTTAATCATGCTAATTTTACATGTGAAAATTTGATTATCCTGTCTCATTTTGGTTGGAGAAACAAAGCATTGATTCTGCACGGCTGTATTTCAGTGGCACTAGTCTTAATCAAAATTAAAATCATTTTTCAGCTTTCAAGAATGGACACGAGACCTGTAAGGCTGACAAGCAGTTGGTTTAAGCTGCATTTATTTCCTAAGTTTAGTTGTTCCCTGCCCTAATGCAGTATCTGGTTATTCAAGCCATGTAGCCGTGGACTGCCAAAATAGCATCTAGACATAAGTTGTTTCCACGCCTAGACCAGTATGGCCCACAATGGAAGATTGTTTTAGGGATCATTGAGGGAGCTCCTTTGAAGGAATAGAGGTGACTTCTTTCTGAACCAGTGAGCTCGTCATCGGTACAGGCTGGGGTCTCCTAGGGTCACTGAATAAATGTGGTCTGGAACGGTGACTGTGTTATGTTAATTGTGATTAACATACTGCTACAAGAGGGTATCAAACCAGAGAACATATGGCAAGGGTCAGTATCGCGCTGAGCCAGGTGGCTCAGGAGTTGGCTTCACTGAACCTTCGTGTTGCTGAGGGTTAAAAACTCTTTAAATAACCGTTTACTGGAAAAAATAATCCATATCCGTGTTGATAGTACCACAGCATAGGTGGATTGTGTAGGGTCATAGAATTACAGAATGAGCAACGTTGGAAAAGTCCCTCAAGGTCACCAAGTCCAAGGCTGTTTTAAAGGCTCTCTTCATGGAGGACGTACTAGAAATAGGTTCCTGTAGATAGCGGGTATTTAAACCCCCACGTCATAATCGGCTACGTATCATCAGGTATAGAAAACACGTGTTCTTTATTGCAGTCCCAAGATTGCCCTCGAATACTTCTCAATTTGCCTATGTGTATATTGTAATTTATAATTTAGTTGTCTTTAGAACTGTGGAGAGAGTTTATATCCTAATTAGGCTGCAGAATTTGAGACTAAATCAGTGCGCACCTTCTTTGAAGGGCCCAAATTTCGAATTATTTAGGCTAAACCAGCGTCCTGACGAATAAATGCATGGTGTATCCTGACATGCGTTTCTATTACAAATCTGCTGAGATGAAGCAAAAAACAAATAAATAAAAAAAAAATCCCTCATTTAAAAATAAAGATCTTTGCTGGAGCCAGGCAGTAAAGTGTAAAGGAAAAAGCAGAGGACGTTTAGGTCGGTGGAGTGCTGAGAGTTTGGGGAGCTCTGGCTGCCACTTCACGAGCCTGTCTCCTGTGGCTGCACTGATGCCAGGCATCCCTGCTGGCCCTGCTGGTCTCTCCTGCCCGATGACAAGTTGTCCTGTCATCTCTGCCAGCACAGCTGGCTGTGGGGCTCCTGGGCGCAAGGCTTTGTTCTGCCTTTACCCATTTTTAGAAATACCCTGAGGGGCAGTGTAACTTAGTGTAGGGTGGGGTGGGAGCTGGGTACCAAGAGCCGGGGGGCGTACGAGAGCGCGTGGATCTGTATTGCTGCATTGGGCTCTCCCTCCTGAAGTCACGTTCTCAAAAGAGCGACAACATTATATCGCTTTCCTGGGATTTTTTTTTTCCCCCCGGGTCCATTTGGTGCCTGGTAAAGAGATGGAAATCTTGTCCCCCACTGTCAGGGTTTGTTACAAAGGGCCTATTCTGGATGTCACGTAGGCAGGAGGCTGTGGGAGAGATCTGTCTTGCTGCTGCAGCACACGCTGCTGCTGCTCCCAACACAGAGCCCGTCTTGGGGCTGTCACTCACCGGCACAAAATCTATTTATAAAAATGGTTAGAAATAATAAATTTGAGACTAAAATTAATTTTGTTTCCATTTAAAGCATTATGGACTGTCAGGGACCAGAAATTATGTATGTTTGAGCGTCTATTGATTATTGGTGGTGTTCAGGAGGAACCTATTTAAAGAGGAAGTAGGAAAAATAAAATCCCAAGTTATCACACAGCAAAAATAATGTAATTGGAGAAAACATAGAAATGTTGCTGTAGTATAACAAATATCTTCAGTACGTGCCCTCGGAACTTAATTAATCAGTTGTGTCAGAATGGTAAATTGGAGGGTGGGCGGTGGAGTGCAGCTGGTTGCTTCCTAATTCTTTTTCCAGGCGATCTCAGTTGAAATCACATGCAATGTGAAATTACAGTTATTCAGCCAGCCACGTGCTAGTCCAAATCCTGACATTCTGCAACTTGTTCTTCTAATTATTCTAATTATTTGATTTATACTGGGAAATCTGATTCTTAGTTTGCCTTGAGGCTCAATCTAGGCAGCTTTCAGCCCCTTTCATTTTCTCCTGCAAAATTCAGTAGGAAGCATTAGAGCGCGTATTTCGGAGCGTCGTGTTTTAGTAAGTGATGTTTGGTCAATGGCGTGATGATGCTGCGCCATGCTACCTGTCTGCAGTAGGTGGCTCGTTACTACTCGACTTAGGGAAGACGCCACTTTTGGAGATACTGGTCTGAAAGGTTTCTGTTAGGCAATAGATCTGGTTTTGCTGATACTGAGTATTTAATTTTATCACTCTTGTTACAGGGTAACGGTCTCTAGTGTAGGCAAAGTCTATTGTATATACAAAGTGGAGATTACACTCAACAGGATGGTTTTCATGGCAACACTTCTTTGATATCTTTGTACAGAACGACGACGGGATTGAAAACTAGTGTGCGAAGCCTGGCAGAAGTCTCAAACAAATCATTTAAGGACTTGAAACATTTTGTCTTTCTCAAGGAGTTTGCCAAGGTTTCGGGAGCTCCATCACGACACCCCTGTGCCATCCGTGTGATTTGTGACAAGAGCACGTTGTCTTGGAGCCCATTAGCTGTGTTGATCATTTCTAAGCAGTTCTTGCCAGTTCAGGAGATTGCCACAGCACATATGCTGTGTGCAGTATTGTTTTGCCATTTTCTATGATATAGTCTCTTATTTTTTTTTCCCTGAGGCTGTAAAAAGTGAAATATACTTGCTTTTTTTCCCCAACACTAAAATGATTGTGAATGTTTGCAGTTATAAATCAACGCCAATGCGTTTTGAAGTCTAAGTATCGTATCGCATATCTCAACAATATATGTATTATATTACAAAAGTAGAGATAATGGCAGAGCCCGTCCAGAGGGAAAATCTGGCATCCTTTGAGGTAAATACTTCCACGTAATTAAAGTGATTCATAGGATTTTGCTAAATTTCTGACAAGGACGTTGATGTTAACATCTAGCACGAGCTCTTTAGTGACCCTGACATTTTGTAGTCTTCACTTTTCACAATAGACTGCGGTGATTTAGGTCTTTGTAAAGGCGTCTGTCGGGAAGTTGATGGAAGAAGCAGTCAAGAGTCCAGGGATGTTAAATTGAAGCCAGCAGCTGAGGCAGCCTGCCCTTTTTTCCTTTTCTTCCCCTCCCTCAAAAGTAGTTTTTACAAATGAAGCCTGCATTGTCCTTACTGTCAAAGGCTCTCTGGTGACTGTCAAAGCATAATGTGAAAGACATCGGGGGAAGTGATGCCGAGATGATAGCCATGTTCCTTGTGAGGGAGAATACTTTCTGGGGCTTTGCAGCATGCTGGCTTTGTAGATGCCCATCCACATAGAAATTATAAGAAACTTGAGTTCAGAATCATAGGACAGGTTTGGAAGAGCTCGTTCTGGAATTGAAATGTACTGAGCCCCCCAGACATAACTCATCTGAAGAATGGCATTTTTATAGCGAAACTCCAGAAAAATAGCACAAGTTAAGGGACCTCTACTCTTTTAAGAGAGGTGTAGATGGTGATTTAAAAAATACAAAACAGAAACCTCACAATTGATTATTTCAGAGAAATCGTTGTGATGATCGGGATCTATTGCCATCGAGTAACGCTGTGCTAAACCCCCACCCTTCAATCATTCAGCTCTTCATTTGAGTAGCACAAGCTGTCCTCGACTTTCTGGGATGAGAGTTTGAGCAGTCCAATCTAGGAGCAGAAAACACGTGTTTGTTTTCATCTGCCGATCTATCGTACTGCCTGTTCCAACTGTAATTGATTCCTGTGTGCAGCACAGAGAACAGCAGTGCTGCCAATTTCATCCTAATGGTTGCTTTCTAGCTCTTGTTCAAAATCGGAAAGCCCTGGTACGGTTTGGCGCAGTTATTGAAATGTATTGCCTTTCATTCTAGTGCTATTCCACGCTCTCTCTACCCTCGCCATTAACACCTAATGCATAGGTTTTCAAAGCACTGAGCACCATTAATCTTCGCAGTGCTGGAGCTTGTACCTTCCTGAGTGAATATGAGGGCAGAGAGAAAATGAACTCACCTGATGACACGGCAGATGTGCGACTGACATCCTGTTAATGCTTGCTTCTTGACTGCAGTCCCTATAGGCAGCTCTATTTCCTGTGAATCTGGCAGCTCCTCTTAGAAAGCACGGTTGCTTGGTGCAGAAATACCAAATGTATTTTAAAAGCCAAAATAAAACCTGTATTATGCTAACAAGAAGTCATTTTCAGCCTTTCCGTGCAAAAAATAAGCATACCTTGTTCCCTGATAAAGCAGATTATTCAAGTTAAGAGAGTTTCTAAGGTTGTGCTGCTAGCAGCAACTTTTGGTTTCAGCCTGTCATTCCTGCTTAGTGTGATCAGTAGGATAATTATCAACACACAATTTGCACTTAATAAAGAGAATCTCGTACAAACTGTATGCAGAGCTCTCCATCTGGTGTAAGGGTTCGATCTCCTCCATGAAATGCTGTTTCTGTTTGCACTGAAAGCTGACTTGAAAGTGGCCTTCAGAAGGCTTAAGCTCAGCATTTGGCTTGCGAGGAAAACCTCAGCAAGGAATGCTTTGGTTTCTAATTAATAGCGTTCCAGCTTATGAAATGCTGTTATTTTGCTGCAGAGGGTGTTCTGCAACACAAATATTGATGTGAAATCCTCATAAGAGCGGTTGGGTGGCCTTGTGTTCCCTCTGCTTGCTCTGGGGGATCAGTTAACAAACACTGTTTCAGAGATGTATATTTTTCCCTCTGATATCAAGACAGACAGGAATTTTTTATAAGATGTTAATTTCTAGCTGTTTCAGAAATGTATGCAAGGGAGTATGCTTCCTCTGAACCTGCATGGGAAAACTGCTGCCATATGTATCAGAACAGCTTAGCAGAGACAAAGCTATTGCTCTTCACGTAGATTGTCTTGATACTTCTAATATATGAATTTGTTTTTCGAGATGCAAAGCAAAAAAGCATTAGAAAGCACATTTGAGAAAACTGAGGAGGCTGGAGCCAGAAGCTGAGAGCTGCTGAAGAACAGTTCACAGCATCTTTCTTTCCCTTAGTCCTCAGTGCGTGTTGATGTGGTGTCCCAGCAGACTTCTCTCTGCTCTCTTGACTCGCAGCAGGCATCGCTTGCTGGTCCTGTAGTTCCTTTGGACTGCTGTTACGGATGAGCAAATACAGCATGAGTTCAGCTGGATGAAATGAATGTGAGCACCTTGTGCCAGTTCACAAAAGCACAGTCCTCCCAAGCGCCAACAGGACAGTTGCTTTCCCTCCTTCCAACATGAAACCCACCTGGGCAGTGCCGTAGTGTTTTTTCAGTTCAAACCGAAGGGCAAGCAGCTAGATGTAGCTCCTGGAAACTGTTCCAGATTAAAACCTGTCTCTCCACGGACCCCAGGCTGAATCTCTTTGGTTTGTGTTGTGCTGGCACGCTGCAGTTTGGTGCTGTTCTGCCGTGCTGAATGCCTGTCAGGCTGCTGGCCCTGGTGCATTGATGCCCAGAGTAACAAATGGGCAGCCCAGGGCGGTGGGGACATTATCTGCTCTGCCCTTCTGCCTATCTCTGGCTACAGCTTTCCACCTGGCTGCTCCTCAGCAGAGCTAAATAGCTCGTGTTCCTCTGAAGCACGTGTGCCCAAAACCTTTGAAAAACGCTCACTTGTTTCCCTTTCTTGTAATGATTAAGTGCTCTTCTCTCTTCATCCACTAGTGCAAAGTATTCGTTAGCATGAGGATTCTTCCCTCTGGTGGGTGTTCATCCGCAGTGCTCAAGTTGTTCTCTGCTGTAGGAATAACCTTAAATTTCTCACTTCATAGCATCAATTTACTGGGTTTTTTTTGTTGTTGAGTCGGTTTTTTTTTTTTTTTTATATTTTTCTACACCTTCTCTATTTTGTACACCCCATTTTGAAGCGTTCCCAGTGAATGCCACAATGTAGGTGCTAGGCACGCCGCTGTAGTGCCGGGCTCAGCAATACCACGTGGAACCACCTCTCCCTCCGGTGCCCTCTGTCTCGTACATTGAGATGTGCTGCATGGTGGGTTTAGAGGAGAGGTCAGCGACTGAGTTAGAGTTCCTCAGAATCATGCAAGGCGTCTCACAGCCAGAATACATGCATCCAGATGTACATATAATGCGTACGCTTGGAGGAATTGGTTTGGTTCATTTCTGAAGAGAGGGGACGTAGCTGCTATAGTCACAGCGAAGGCCTTCACTGTGACAAACCAGAGTGCCAGCTCAGCCCATTACTGCTTGTGTGCTGCAATGGAGCTCCAGCTCTGAGGAGGAGCAATTATTTAGTAAATGCTCACGTAACATGCCGCTGTTTCGTTCCTGTAGTATCACTAGCTGGTCCTCTGCTTTTGCTTTGTTTGGGAAAGGGGATATGTCTGTGAGTACTTCAGCTTTTTGGAGGATTTGAGTTATTTTTTCCTGCCTAAAATATAATCTTAAAAACAATCTTGCTCGCTTTGAGTGCGTGTCCTGTGTGTTTGCAGGGACAAGAGCCTGCTGCTGTTTGGGAAGCTGCCATCCCAGCTATCGATCAGTGCCGCTTTTTGTCCTACATCAAAATATTTGATAAAATTAGCAACCGGATTCCTCAGCATTTTTAGCACCACAAATAGACTCCAGATACATATTGCTGACGAGACTTTGATATTTTTAGGGTTGACACAGCACTCCCTGTTGCAGGCCGGGTCGGTGTGCACGCTGACCAGATGGAGGAAGACCACGAGCTCCGCTGTGCACCCGAGCCATTTGCAGCAGCAGTGGCAGTGCCTGCTCGTTGCTCCCCTGCACGCTGTGCTGGCTGTCTCCTGGCACTTTCGAGGAAAGGAATTTGTTCTCTTCGGGAGAAAAAATAGAGCAGAATAGGAAGAAGATCATTTTCTTTCACTGTGTTACATGTTGTTGACGTGTAGGTGCCACCGTGCCACAAATGATACAATTACAATAAAAATAAAAATCCCAGCTAATAGGAAACGTCCTTGTTCCCCCCACCCTTCCTCTCCCATAGGATTCCTGGAAGGCTGAATGACAGGAGAACTCCTCTGGGAGAGCTGAACTGGATCTTCACAGCCATCACAGACACCATTGCGTGGAACGTGTTGCCTAGAGGTACGACTTGGGCAGGCGAGGCAAGTTTGCATCAGGAGGGAGCATTGCTTATTCAAGGCAGGATGAAGAGTTAGAGAAACGAGACGCTGAAAAAAGGATAAAATTAAAGCTCGATATTGAAAGAACAGCTCAGGCATGATCTTGAGGCTACTTAAATTTTTTATATTCGTTCTTCTCTACCAGAACAATTTCAGCAATGTGATAATTAGAAACTAGGAAGGCTTTTTCCCATGCTAACATGATTGCTTTAGCTTGAATCATTTTCTTACTGTATCTGGAAAGAGCAATCTATTTTCTTGCAGCTTTTGTTAGTGTCATGAAAAAAACAACTTTATCTCTCTTTGCTGGTAAGACAGCATGTCTTTCGCCAAGTAACTTCACCCCGTTTTTCTACCCCTTCCATTCTGAGTTCATTCTTCTAGAGCACGAGCGACCAAGTTTGTATACATTTGTATACTAATGCTCATTACTGCATAAATACTTCTTTGCCCTTCTAGGAGATAGCGTGTTTGTTATCTTTTACTGTTCCCGTTGGCTTTTCGTAGGCACATCAAACTGCCAGTTAGTAAAGTAGTTCTGGATTAAATGGTACACACAGGTCCTTTTCTCCCTTACAATTTCCAAATCATTAGAAGAGGAATTTTGTCCAGAAAAGGCAAATCCAGCCTGAGGTAGACAGCAGTTAATTCTTTTAATGTGAAATGCAGAGTAACAGTGATGCTTAAAGGGAACTCAGAAGGCAGATGTCCTTTAAGAGTTGTGATATCCTGTCGTTAAAAGACTGCTGGAGATTTTTTTCTGTTGTTTGAATGAAATATTAACATATTTTTATCACTTAAATGATTTTTATGTAATACTTAGGGCACTCAAGTTATACAGATGCGCATGTAGTAATCTGTGCAATCTCTCGACAGATCTTTTTCAGAAGCTCTTCCGGCAAGACCTGCTTGTGGCCAGTTTATTTCGTAACTTTCTCTTGGCAGAAAGAATCATGAGATCCTACAACTGCACCCCGGTCAGCAGCCCCCGCCTACCTCCAACGTACATGCATGCAATGTGGTAAGTCACAGCCAGCGAGTTCCCCGTGCTGCAAAGGCTGCTGCTGCCTTAAGGAGATTTGGGGAGCTGTAGTCATGAAAGATTGTCACTACTTAAATCCACACAGTGCTTTTCTGATTAAGTCAGTGGATCAAAAATGAAAGAGCATGTGGCGGTGTAAACACCCATCTACAAATTTATTTCTTCTCTTTGCATACATAAAGGTGATGCAGTTCTGTGATACAGAAGCTTCTGTTTGACCTTATAATCTTTCATGCCACATAGAAGGGGAGTGGGACATCTCCTCTCTGTTTCCACAGAGCAAAGCTGGTCACCAATGATTGCAAAGGGTGGGGAGAGCTGGGGGCCTAAGGGAGAAAATTGTAACTTGCATTGTAGAGTTTTTTTGCTGCAGCGTTCATCTATTGTCACCGTTGCTTTTAAGATGATTAACAGAAATGGAGGTGGCACAGTTACGTAAAACCTCTTAAATGTGGTTCTGACTATCAAACAAGCATTCCATGAACAACAGTAACACAAATAATATTAACGGTGATAATAAAAATGCTTACTTTGATTCTAGAACAGTGTAAAATTTGGCTAAGTACACCGGTATAGTCAAGCTAATGTAGTTCCTTTAGGAGAAAAGGATAGCTGTGACTTGCTAAAAGGCTGATAGCATGGCAGGTAAAGGCAACTGAGTGGGCTTAATTTGCCTGTATTTTCCCATTCCTTTAGTAAGTTTTCTTCATTAAAATGCAGAGGAAAATAAATGTAGAGGAGGTATGAGGCGATGACGATCGCTGCAAAACTGATAGCAGCATCAGTAAGTTCAAATTGCATTGAATATTTCCTCTAAGAAATGGGGATAAGGTAACAGAGCCCCATCGTAGGCATTTGCTGGTTGAGTGGAGTTGCTTTCAGAATTGCAAAGCGTGGAGGTGATAGGACAGACTTTGGGTGGAATCTTCAGCAGGTTGGCAGCCTTGCTGGATGTATTGCGTGTTTGTATGTGGCAACGTTCTTAAGTGCTCTGAATTAACAGCTTTTGAGGACAGCGGTTTCGCTTGCTTGTAAATATGGGGAGCTGTCTTGTCATTGTGTGGTATGAGACACTGGGAAGTTTGGAAGGGAAAGGAGTGGAAGAAAGCCTGAGAGTTGCCTTGGGATGTTACAGCTGGATGGGGCAGAGCTGGAGCCATAGAACTTTGTGCTTACGGTTGCGTTAGACAGAGATGTGTCTTCGCAGAAACTTTGAAATTAAAACAGTGCATTTCCTGAGTTATTTATAGCCTGCTTATTGCCAGCCTATTAAAAACGTATGTTCCTGGTTCTTTATGAGCACATAATTCATGCTTATTGTCAGCGTACTAAAAGCCCCTATTTCTTGTTTCCTATGGAGCATAACAACTCAGCGTTGGCATTGCTGTCTGTGCGCTGGGGACGGAACTCAGAAGTCCAGGATCCTGTTCTGGCCATCACAGACCTGCTTGGTCCAATGGTGGATTCTGGAAAGGCTTTCTTCACTTGTGTTCTTGTGCAAAATGGCTCTAAAAATGCTGTTGCTGAGTCCTTCAGGCCATACCACACCATAATGGCGTTGCTGCTGCTTTTTCGGGTTTACCAGAACAAGGAATTCCTTAGGAGAAGGCTTTTCTCCCTCTGAATCCCAAACGCTGGTGAAGCAGGCAGTGAGTGAGGGGAGGATCCCTGGGCACGTTTTTTTTTCAGTGTCCTACAAAAAGGTGCAGTTTGAATCAAATCTAGCAAAGGGGAAAATTCCACTTTTGTCAGAGGTGGCTCAGTTCATTATTGTGAACTTTCAGTAATGACAGATTTAGAAACTAATTTAGGCCTCGTTTAAATACTTTCTAAAAATAATCAGCCGCGCTTACCTATCGCTTTTCATTCAGTACTTTTCTGCTGGATTCCAGATCCTCCAAACCCATTTTATTTAGATCAGCTGGGTGAAGTGGCTGAAGGCGGGGAGAGCTGCTAAATGCCTGCTGAAAAGAACTGAAACTTCGGGGTGGTTTAATGATCTGTGCTGATAAGTGGTGGAGCCTGCGTGGGTGATGCGGCAGCTTCTGCTGATGGTTGGTTTGTGGAGAGCTTTTCACAAGTTTGGGGTTCTTTTTGGTTCTTCCTTTTTTCCCATACCCAGCACGTAAGCCTGAGTACTTCGCAGTGCGAGCCCTGGCTGCGTGCTGCCTGCAGTGGCTGGGTGTGCAGGAGGCAGGCAGGGACCTCTGCGCTTCTCTCCTACAGAGCTGCATAAGTATAGAATAGCAGCACTGTGTCTGTTGGTGTTCTTCAAGGACCTGACCTCAGACTTTGGGACTTCCCCACTCCTCATCCTCTTTTTCCTCTCTTCTGGGCTTTCTGGGTGTTGCTTGCGCTGGTGCTTTGTACCTTCCTCTGTTCCCATGGAATGATGATCCTGTGTGCACCCAGGGCGCCTTCCTGGCTCAGGTTTGGTTTTGCTGCTTGCGGCCTCAGTATGGCATGATGTTTAACTTCTCCAGTACATACGTGCACATATTCTCTTGTCCATTATCCCCTGGACTTCGCTGTCCATTCAGTGTCGCGAGAGGACTGCCGTGTTTATCTGCTGTTATGGATGCGAGCCCATCTTCAGATTCACAGCTGGGAAGCAAAGGAAAACGGGATCTGTGTGCAGACATGATTTGTATCCCAGCAGAAGGCTGCCTGGAGAGGCAAAGTGCCATTGCCTTAGCGTTATGTTTTGCACCATGTTTGCAGGAAAGGCGTAAGTCGGCGTCAGTGTTTTGCTAAAGTAGAAATGCACACACAGTCCCTTCTGAATTGCGTGTGGTGCCCTGATCTCTGCAGCAGCAGTGAGTGTGCCTGGGGGTGCTCTGCGCTGCCTTGCAGCTCTTCCTCTCTGGGAACCCCTTGCAGTCAGGGAGGGGAGAGCAGGAAGCCCCAGCCTCCTGCAGCTCTGCTGGGGCCTTCTTGCATTCGCTGGCTTGCTGTGTTTTACCTGCGTTAGGTGTAAACCCTCCCAGGCACGCGCAGTTGGTATCCGTGCGGTGCCTGGCGCTGCAGGTCCCTGGCTGCTGTAGGCACTGCTCTAATACATGTATTAATATTAATACATATTGATGGACTGGCTGAGCTATTCAGCTTTGAGAGTTGTTTCGTCTATTGTGCGGTATGAACAGGGGGCCTGGTGCTCCGTCAGCATCTTGATCTCCGTTGTGATGGATTACAGTTTATACATTACTGCCGTTGGCAGCAAGTTATATTCACGGCCTTCCAAAAGACCCAATAATGTATTTAGAAATATTTCCTAACCGGGGATGTAGATTAAAAATGAAGTACCTTAATTACACCATGGAAGAGCTATGATTTGCCCATAATGGAAATATTGCAATAGTATATAAACCAGGCATGAAATTGTAGTTGAAAGAAAGTCATAATGTACTGCAAATAAAATACGCGTGGAATTCCAGCTGAAAAGGAAGTCATAATACAGCAGCCCAATTACAGGCGGAGAGGAGCAGCAGTCTTTGTGGCAGCAGTGCAGGGCAGGTGCAGTCTCTGCTCCCTGATTTCTCAGAGAAATGAGTCTCTATTTAGCTACATGGAACTCTTAGCATCTCAGGAAGAGGAAAGTGATTGTTTGAAAGGCTGTTTGGAACTGTTTGGCATGGGAAGGATGAGATTAATTCAGATGATGCTGTTGCTGTAACCAGATTCTTTGTTTGCGTCTGTGTTAGGCTTAACATCTCCCAGACACGTTCATGGGCTGCAGATAGTTTAACAGAGAGAAATATGGGACAAAAACAGCAACGCGTGTGCTATGAGCTGCGTCTAGAGTGGGGGAATGCACTGGCAGAAGAAAGCAAGATTTCATAGTTGTAGCAAATATTCATAGCAATAAATATTTGTTTAAAAATAGCTGTGTCTGAGCATCTACCCAGCTGCCTTCCTCTGAAGCAGGCTCAGTGAGTGCACGGTGTCACTGCGGAGCAGGTGAGCTTAGGCTGCAATGTGTAAATGCCATTGAACAGAATATGTTGTTGAGTTGTACTTGCAGCAAAGACAAACACAGAAATCTTGTCCAACATATTTGATACAGACTGAAATATTTAACACTTCCAGAAATACAAACTCTGAGCAGTTGCCCTGATGCCTAAGCCCTACACTACAGATGGCTTCAGCTTCTCTGTAGCTGCTCCTTAGTATGACTGTCCCAGTGAGAAATACCATTTATTGCTAATATTACGAGCGGTGCAATATAATACAGGCTATTCCCAGAAAAAAGACAGAATGCTAGAAGACATCAATAATACTTTATTAAAATATATGACATGAGAATTAAAAGCATTAGACACTGACTCAGCCCGGAAAATTTAAGTGGAATGGAAGAACATCTGCCTTTGTGCTCTGCCAGCTGAGGTAGCGCGTGTGGGTGAAGGAAGACTAGAGCACATCTCTGTAACCGTGTTTCATTTATGTTGCTGGAGTATTACTGTGGGCTCCCATCGCTGAATGTTTCATGGATTTGCACAATAAAACCGTTGGTGAGCAGAGCTGGCGCTCTCAGCCTGCTCTTCTTTGTGCAAAAGTCCAAAGTTTGCAGCACCTTGGGGGGAACAAAGTAAAGGCAGCTGGATGAATTAGCGTTAGAATATTAAAAGTTTAAACAGTCCGACTGCAATGAAATTGGTATTGGGAGCGGGGAGAGGTGGAGTTCCAGGAGCACATGAATGGGAACTTTGTGCTGAAGGGCTAGGGAGAACTGGAGCTGAAATATATGGACATATATGAGTATTGTTATAATGAGAGGAGAGTGTTAGTGATTGAATTCAAGGGAGCTCTTTCCCTGCTGAGTTTTTATTGTAGAATAATGGAAGAGTAATGTCTTTTCATTCTGGGTTTTCATATATTTGGAGTTGTTGTATCCTGTCCCAGGATGCTGGCTGGCACCTTGTCTGCTGGGTGCCTCGTTGAAGGGATCGCTCAGTGCAGATAGAGATGCAGGGCGTTGTTGGCTTGTTCTCTTTGCAGGCTGTTTCTGTTGGCAGGCTCCATTGCTTCACCCATTTTTTGGAAAATGAAAGTACATTGCTGCCTTCTCTTTTGTTTTAGTTGAGTCAGTCTTCCAACTAAGGCGAGAATTTAATATACAGTTATTCCAAAATAGACACAGGAGGTACCTGAGTCCGAGCATGCTCTGCTCGGTTTTGGAACCGAAGCATCTCCTTTCCTCTCCCAGCACAGCTCAAAGTCGGTGACTTTGAACCCTTTCTTACATGAATAATGTGCTTTGTGGCACAGCATGGAGGGCACCATAAAATACTCAAGCCCCTTCTTAGACGTGGTTCTGTGAAACTTGCTCGGTCCCCAGCACACACGAGGATACACGTGGCCATGCTGCGGGTTGTTATGTGCAAAGCTTTGGAGCTCACGCGTTGGTGCTGGCAGCCTGCTGCCCAGGCAGCTCCACATTGTCCTGCCTCGTGGCTCTGCCAGGCTGGTGCCGCTGCTGGGTTCCTCTAGGAGGGACGGGACCTTCATGTCACCTGCATCACCGACTTCAGCCTGCAGGAAGTGTTTGTCTGGCACACAGAGATAGGGATGCGGGCCCATGAGGTTATATATGATCATGTTAGGAGTAAAGGTGTGAAGGGTTTTTAGTAGTAATGATACAGGGACATACAAATAAACAGCTGGGTTTGGAGAAGACAAGCTGAAAATTCTGTTAGGCTTTATAACGTGATTTGTGACGTATCAGCAGTGTGTATAAAACCTTATGTTACAGGTATGGAGGCTTCTAATTTAACTGGGGTGTACAGAGAGCACGTGTCCTCTCTTCTTACGCTTTATGTACAGAGCAATCAGGACAGCATAGTGTAAAACCCTCATTAACACGCTGTTTAGCAGCGTAATGAAGCTGGAACACGGCAATATTTCAGTCGATTAGAGCCAGTGACTGCATCACTGTGTCACCTTGCTGGGCTGGGGCAGTGAGGATGATGGGGAGAATGCAATAGATGGGGAGGAAGGGACATGCCGAGGCGTTGCCCAGCTCCTATAACTGATGCTGGGATAACAAATCTTCCATAGCACTTTGCAAACAGTAATCTCCATGAAGAAGGAAAGGAGGCAGTGATCTCCTGGGCTGGCTTTCATAAATCACTTGTAGGATGCAATGGCACCCATCCCTGTTCCCCTGCTGCTCCCTAATTTATCTCCTGTTTGCGTGCTAAACCGTAATATTAGTTCAGGGAGTGTATCTACAAACTGCCCACCTTTCTGGTTCCCTTTGGCATATTGAAACAGTCAATCACTTCTACCCATCGCCAGCAGCCATTATTTTCACAATATCTCTACCAAGTGTTTTTTCCCCTTCTGTTTCTCTTCACACAGTCAGTGGCATCAGTCCTTTACCATTCTCCCGTGGCTGATTTTTGACTCTTCATTACTGTAATGCCTATTTAAAGCAGTTCTTTATTTTGCCCATGCCACGAGTTAGCGATGTGACAGCTCATTCATGAATTATGCAGCCCGAAGTCTAGCAAGCGGCGCGTAGCTGCTCTTGTAGTAGTTGGGAGTAGCGTGGTGTTTACTTCAGGCAAAACTGTTGTTTCCTCGTGTGCCTGGGTGGGTGGGCAGGTTTGCTGTCTCGTTTCTTACAGAGATGAAGCAGAAACGGCGTGTTGGGCTACTTGGGAAAGGCTGGAGCATCATTTTAGGTAGTTAATCGATGAGAATCCCTTAACAGAGTTGATGTTAATCAGTAGCTCTCTAGACTGCGATGAGCAGTAACAAGATTTTATATTGCTGGCTACACTCTTTTAAAAGATGGAGTAGCGTTAGCTATGTGGCTACATTGATTTTTAATGGCTTGTTTTTTGAAGCGTAAAAAGAGATTTTGTTTTAATCTACTTAAATCGCTTTTTAAATTTGGGGTTGTTCTTTCTGATAACATTTAAAAACCTTTGGGAATTGACCCTGCAGGGCTGCTCCAGACGTTTTTATAGCAGTAGTAGTTCTTCTTACCTAAAATGACTTTGTGGAGCTCAGCATCTTAGTTCTGTGCCCCTGCAGTATAATGACCTGTGCAGGATCCTCTTATAGGCAGCCAAAATAAGACCGGTTGTCTCTGATCTCCAAACCATTTTCCTCCCACCTCGTAAAACTCATCTCGAAGGCAGTATTTATTGGCTTTTTCTGAAGGCTGACAGAATTTCTTTAGGTTGATATTCCCCTCTGCACCAAGCACCTCAAAGTCAGAAATGTTCATCCTTGGCTTGTAGCGAAATTACCTTTATAATTGGACTAATTGACTTTTCCTCCACCACGACTAAATATCTCTCATCAGCTTTGCGTAAACATTTTGTCTCCGGCACGGGTCTTTATTGAGCATGTGGGAAGCATTTGTTGCCTGTGCTTTGATTATCTCTTGATTATCTCTTAATTATATTGGCAGCATACCGTCAAGTGGAAGGTGAATGCCGTGAAGCAGAGGGACGAGGTCTGGGACATCTAAAACAAGCTGCAGCTCTTGAACCCATGGAAAAATGCGAGCTCCCTGTAGTTTATTTTTCCATTTAATTGGAGAGATTGGTTTTAGTTGAGAACAGCTGCCAGTTAGTCCAATGGGATGGATTTTGCTCGGTAGTTGTTCTAATGGGAGGCTTTGTCTGACTCCAAGCAAGGTGATTTAAGAACTTATTAGAGTAGGTAACTAAAATGCGCCGTATTGATTATCACCTATGGCCTTCTGTCTGCAAGTGTTCCTAGGAGAAGAAAAATTGCTTAGCCTATTGATGGTAGCACATGATGGCCACAAGTCATTAAAGAACTAATGTGTCTGGAGAGTAAATTAGTTCCTTTTGTTTAAGAAACCCAGAGGGTGGTGGTTTCACTCACTAGCCTTTCAGAGCGCATAAATCCATATGCTGAAATGAGAAGTGTGTGGAATGTCTATGCGTAGAGTAGGGATAGTGGTTTCTTGGGTAGGATGTGCCTCTTTCACATTTTTAGAGGTGTTCCGGGAACTCTGGCGATGAAATCCTTTTATTTTAGTTTGGTCCTCTTTTAGTTTGATTGTGGGTGTTTGGAAGCAGATTGGTACCACATTTCATTTGTGCTGCCTCTGCCACAACAGATTCCCTTGCAGCTGCACGTGGTTTATGTGCTGTTAGTATTATAGATCGTGATACTTTAGCTATTCTATGGCACGGTGAGTAAGTGCAAAAACTGTTAGAAAGAGGGAACACTAAGTGTTGCTCAGCCAGTCTGACAGCCCTGCTTTATCCATAGTCTTGTATGATATTGCTTGTGGATAACTGCTCATGACTTCTCTTTCCTCTTTCACCTTTTTCTGTAGGCAAGCATGGGACCTTGCGGTTGATATTTGCCTTTCCCAGTTACCTACAATTATAGAGGAAGGAACTGCATTTAGGGTAAGTTACATAATACATCAAAATGTGTCCTAGTTTAACCCGTTATTTGAAGCCTAGGCTCAGCACGTCACTTCTTATTGAATCCTGAATTTAATGGTTTATATTTTTGGAAAACTGTAAATCTAGATTCACCTCACTTAGAGAAATATATGTGGATATGGAATATTCATATCCAATTACAGCAAGCAGCAAGCATCCTATCTTTGAACATGAATTCAGTGCTGCAAGTGTACCCAAATAGATTCTGTAAACAGCTGACATCTCCATGCAGATAGGAGCGAAGCTTCAGAGTTTTCTGGAATGCTTTTGTGATTGAGTTGGTTGAAAATTGAGAAAAAGAAATCTGCCGTAGCCGTACATTTTCTACTTTTTAAAAAGGTGTTCTTAAATTAAATGACCATCTCCACTGGAACAAGCGCTATAAAGAAAAACAGAGATCTGCTTCGTGCCTTTCTTCACAACCAGAACTTCTGGTGTGGCTGATGGGGCAGAAGTGTGGGATGTCACTGGGAAAGATAGAAAGCCCAGAGCCCAGCAAGAGAAGAACAATGTGTGCATCACCCCCTGCTCGCAGAGCTGCTGGGGAGTGTGGGGCCATACCTTTACAGCCTTGTAAGTGCAACTGGAATAGAACCAATTTTACTCTGACGTGCTTGTATTATATTTATGTTACCGAACTTTGGAAGGGCTTTCTGGCAGTGATTGCAGATGGTCTCCAAAGACCCGAGTACAGGAGGACAGCCGTAAACTTCTGCAAGGATGGGGGCTGATAAAGATGCCCTTTAATTCTCCCACCTCTTTTTTCACCCACTCTATGTGCTGTATTTTAAAATGTGCACAAATACAACTCTTAGCGTGTCCATTTTAAATCAGGTCTCTGACAATATCAGTTGGGTACCTTTATGTTAGGCTTGGATATCATCTGTACTCCCACTGTCAAGTGACTTGAAATTTACCAAATTTATGTGTATTCAGAGATGGAAGGAGGCAAATACTCAGTAATAGACAAAGGATCAGCAAACATCCTGCCTGGTTAATACTGTGTAGGTTTGTGCCTGTTCTGCAGAGAGAGGACCTGTTGAAGGTCTCCCTCAGACACCGAGAGAAATAGTAGGAAACTTGGCTATTAGGTTGGAAGTGAAAGGTCTCAGCTTTACACTGTGACAAATGCTTGCAGAAGACAGGCAATTGCACATCTCTGATCTGTTCCTTGTGTTCTAATCAAAGTTTTGCCCTCACGCCTCTTGATTTATGCCCGCAGGAAGCGGTGTATATCAGCAGAGGCTGGCAGCTGCCGGGCAGCAGTAATCTGGGCAGGGGTGGTGGTTTGGGGTGGGGAGAGCGTTTGTGTTGGTGAGGTCAGGCCACTGTTTTGTAATAGGGCTGCATGGTGTGTCGCAGCATCACCTGCTGCCACCCTGCCCTCCCCACTGCCCCTGTAGGCTGAGCGCCCAGGCTGGCCTGGATGAAGCGGTTGGTAATCTCTTCAGGGCTGGCTTGTTTCAGCAGCACATTATAAACCACGTGCTCCTGGCTTCTGCTTATTCTCTAGCTGTTCTTTGCTACGCAGACCTGCAAAATACAATCGTCTGCTGGAGCCGAGCCTGCGGGCTAACGTGGGGAGTGGGCTCCTGGCAGCTCGGGGTGGGCGTGGGTCCCTGATCCCACCTCCTCCCTGCCCTCGCCCCTCAGCTTTGTTCCCCCCTGTGTTTCTGACCGGGGTCAGCGTTCTCTCACACCATCCTGTGCCAAAGGATGGTTTCCTCCAGCACCGGGGATGCTGCTGAGGCCCGGGTCTGTCCAAGAGCACGTTGTGAGCAGGGCTCTGGGGACTGTGTCACATTGCTGACCGCTCACTGCTGCTGTCAGGAGAGCAGAGGTGTTGGATGCACCTGAGCAGCCTCCTGGTGCTTCAGTGTCACATCTCCCCAAGTACTCTTCCTGTTTCATCAGCCAGTAACCTGCCTCATCAGAGCAAAGCCGTAGCTGCATCGTGCTTGTCAAAGCCTGCAGTATTTTCTTTTCTCCTGCATGTCTAGCAGTACCGTGAGCCAATGTTTCAGGCTTTTCCATGGTGCTTTTCACACTAATGTCTAAGCACCAAAGCCGGGCTGAGAGGCATTAGCTGATGTTTGGAGTTCATCCCACCTGATGAACTTCAGGAGGGCAGCATTAAAGTGTCCTAAATGCTGTGTGCTCATTTACCCACACCACCAGGATATCTCTATCAGTGGATTATCTCTATTAAATTAGTGGATTCAGGACTGTAAGTAAACTTCTTTGTTTGCCTACACAATGTGCTGTTACTGTGTTCACTGTGTGCTGGGCAGAGGCAGCAATGCGTGCCACGGGAGTGGAACTGCCTCTGCAGGGCAGATGAAAGCGCTTCTCATGTGGAGGGGATTAACTAGATTTCCCCAAGAGCTTCTGTGATACCTTTTCCAGTTTCTCTGCTCTTTCCTTCTTTTTCAAACGCATTAGGAAATGCCAGTATACTTCAAGGGAACTGCGTCTGATCGATCTTTGGAAAAAATTCACGTGCAAAAGCAAACCAACCAAACATCTGCCAGTTACCGTTTTTACAACCAATACACCGTGCGAGCCCGCGGGTGCTAAATCTAGTTGCTTCACCCATTTTAGAGCCAAAGATGCCATCTGTGTTCTTGCTCCAACAGCACAGCCCCTTCTTCGCGGAGCAGCTGACGGCGTTCCAGGTGTGGCTGACGATGGGCGTGGAGAACCGCAACCCCCCGGAGCAGCTGCCCATTGTCCTGCAGGTGAGCAGCCGGGTGGCACCGGGTACAGAAACACCTGAGCTCCTCCAGGATTAGTGAGCGCTGGCGGCACGTCTGCTAGACCCGTGCAGAGGAGGACAAGGTGCTTTTCTTCCCCCGTGCCTCCCCTTTCGGTTGGGCATAACTTCCTGGCGTAGCCTATTTGCAGCTCCAGCAGTATGGGGCTGTGCTGCCTCGCGTTTTGCTCTGAGGTAGCAAGGCTTCTTCACAGAGTAGCACGTCTGTGTTGTTTCCTCCTGTAGCACCTCCTCTTAGATTCTGGCCCTTTCAGGCAGAGGTTTTATCTTCTGCCTACTTTCACGAAGTGAGCGTTACTGCAGTGTAAATAGTTTGGAAATGGATTATGTTTCTGTGCTGCTAGTACAGCCTGCAAAGTGTTCCCTTTAATGGGATGCTGAAATTTTGTTGCGAGAACATAGAAACAAGTCTCTGAAGACCATGCCTGGAAGGAACATAGGGTTCTGGTAGACATTTGCTTAGATGAGACAAAGCTCATTTTTAGAAAGGAGAATAAATCTAGAGGAAACAACACCTCATTTCAAGTCACCTTTTATCCAAGAGAAATATGGCAGTTGTTCATCTGTTCTTGCCCTCCCCTCTCCACGTGTTTGCATTGACAGAAATACAAACCCTTATTGAGATGGCTGTGGTCTCTTCTCTATCAGGCAACAAAATTTAAAGTCTTCCTCTTTAAAGAAACACGATTCCAATCACTTATCCAGAGACCTGTGATTTCTTTCGCTAAATGTGAGAAGACTTGCCTTCCCTGTTAGCTGCCAGCTTGTTCTGTGACTGACAGCACCATCAATCATCGTGAGACCGAATCTTAATTTCCCTGAGCCTCCCAAGTCTTGAGAGATCAGCTGGATAAACAAATGTAAGGTTTATCTCGGTCACTGCAATAAGAGAAGGCAGGCTTCAGCTCCAGCACCAACTTTGCTGCTTTCCAGTGAATTATTTGGCACCGGAGGGCTCTGCAGCAGCTTAACCTTGCAGTGGAATTGAGAGGTCACCTGGCAAAGGAATCTGCTTTCCTTCCTGGAGCAAAAATGATCTAGGACAGTGTAATTATTCTTATAATTAAGGTATATGTAGTTGTAAAGTGGAATAAGATGAACTGTTAACAGGTTTGAGACGCTTTGAATCAGAGAGCGACTGCTTAAGAGAGGTGAGGAATTGTTTGACACCTCTCACAGGTGTCTTTTTGCTTTGAGCCCCTGGGAGTGCTTATACTGTGCTGCTGCAGCCTAAGGTTGATTCTATCTTCCCATTTTGATGTGCCCCTGGGGAAAGATGGTGTTTGAGTGCCATGGGCACGGTGCCGGCCACACAAAGCTTGGCTTTGTGAAGGACAGGGAGACTGCCCTTTGCACATGGCCTTTATTGACTTCAGGAAGTTCCAATTCCCTCTTCAAGAAGTTCCAAATTCCATTTCAGATCTGTGCTGTGCGTGGGGCAGATTGGACACAGGTGACCTCCTGGTGCAGGGAGGGAGAAGTTATCAAAGGCAGCAGTTAGCAGCTGCGGATCCTGGAGGAGCTGCCTCCTGCCACAGGATTCTGCTGCACGTGGCCAAGGCTGAGCTCACCCCACTGCAAGCCCTGGAGAGCTGCTGCTGCAGTCCTCTTCTTCCCTCCTGCGTTTGTTAGGGAATTCCTGCTGACGTGTGAGCTGTTACATCTAAGTTACGCCCTTGTATCTTGGTTAGTCCCTAACTTGCAAGCGTGGACATAATTAGCTTTTCAAATTCATCTCCTTCTGATCGCTCCAGCTTTGAAACCTAGCTTTGAGCTTAGAGGGATGGCTCCAGCTGAGCTGTGGGCATCCACAAAAGAGCTGCTTTCAGCATCCCAAGCCAAACCCAAAATCTCACCCATATGCTGTTCTTTAAATCCTGTAGCTGTGGTATTACTAGGAAAGGGAGAGCTTAGTGGGGGTAGAGAAAAAGCATTCCAAGTATTGTTCTTGCTGATGTGGTATTTAAACAGTGGAAATACGAGGCTTATATTCACACTGCGTGGTCTGAGACTACTAGAGGAAGGGCGAAATCTCCCATCAGATGGGTGCAGAGGGAACTGCGACCGTACCCCAAAGTGTCATTGCCTCCTTGTCTTCTGTTTAGATACAAATAACGATGGATGAGTGTATCTGGTCAGGGAGAGATTTGACGCAGCCCTGAGCGCTCAGTGGCACAGCATAGCAACTTAATTTCACTCCGAGTTTGTAAATTGTGCGTAGAGTCCCCACATCCTCATCCAGGTCTCCAGAGTTTGTGTCACTTGTGGCCTCGGTTTATTGTGCAAATCAGATTGGGAAGTGTGAATACAAAAACCCGAGAGTCACTGCTGGCTTCTCTGTTTCTGAGAATAATGAAACAGAGCTTTTAAAGCAACACAGAATTGGGGTTGGTTAAAGAGTCTTGAGGGAGGTCAGTGCAGTCGAGATGTGGTTTTGTATCTTCACCTGGAAATCCTTTTCAATCACATCCATTTATTTCCAGCGGCAGCAAAATTTATGGCCTTCCTTGTTTTTTTTCTGAAGGTCGGATAGCAGAAGCATTGCCAACTCTCTGTGCCCCCTGTGTCTGTGTAAGCACCCTGCACCTGATGTGCTCTTTTCTATTGTTTCTGCTCTGCCTCAGCTTCTGCCATGCCCTGGTTTCTCTTGCTGCTTTAATCTCAAACAGCTGGCCCTGATATTCCTGTGCTGGGCATCTTTAAAGCACATGGTTAATCACGCCAAGTTCTGTAGTATGTTTATGAAATAGGCTGGTGCCAAGTAGGGCAGGACGACCAAAATGCTTTCTCTTATGACCTGTCTTGGGATCTGAGCAAGGATATTCAGACACGAAACAATTGGAGGGATTAATACAGCCTCCCACGTATCTGTCTTTTTCCTCTGGACTTTCTCTGCACAACTTTAGTATCTAGTGTCAGTTGTCCACAGTATGAGATGTAAGCCAAGTGATTTAGTTATTCTTCAATATTAAACATGAAAAATAATTTAATTTGAATATGCAGTGTGGAAGGAAACATTGAGAAGGGGATGGAACTGGGGAGCTAAATCAACGAGTCGCCTTCCCTGAGATCCATGCTGAGGGATGGTACTCAATTTAAACGGAGGATTAAATGTTGCATTCCAATATCTTGCATCTGTTAAGGAGATTAAGAACTGAAAGTCTGTCTGTTAATATTTCACACCAGGGTAGGTATAAGCCAGTAAACTATCACCTCATTGTCATTGTCAGACTCCATTTTAATGAGATTTTTATTAATGACTAATGTGACCTTTTGCTTCCCTCTTAAGTCTCTTATATTGATTTGCCGAGGAAGCAAAGCCTCTTTTTCTGCTTCTGAGCTGTTTGGAGTAGCGGCAGGCTGCTCCTTTTGCTCACCTTTGAATCCTTCCTGCAGATTCAATCCCGTTCCTCCTTTACTGAGGAAAAGCAGTAAGATGAGACCGTTTGAAATGCGTAGTGGCTGCTTCCACCTAGCAGAGCTGAGCTGCATAGGAACCATTGCAGAGGAATATTAACAGGGAAAGAACTGGAGCAACGCTTGGAGACTGAGGATAACTGCATTCTGAGGAGAAGATTTGCAGGTGTCTGCAAAACTTCATGGAAGAGAGCATCGCCGGGGGGGGGCAGTGCCCCACTGGTGACACTGTTCAGTGGGGTGAAAGTTTTCAGCAGCCAGGTTTTGTCTTTCAGCTTTTTCCATTCAGATCATCAGTGCTTTTCAAAGTCACGTGATGATTCCGAGGTCCTCTCACGTTTGCTCTGCAGTCACGAGGAGCTTTGCAGTAGTAACCGCTGTCCCTTTCCTCTGCAGGTTCTGCTGAGCCAGGTGCACCGGCTGCGAGCTCTCGATCTGCTGGGAAGATTTCTGGACCTGGGGCCTTGGGCAGTGAGCTTGGTACGTTTGTGCTGCGTTTCGTCTTGTAAAAGTCAATGAGACTCTCAGTATAGGTGATAAATACAAATGATGATTTATGGAAGGAAGATGTGGAAGGTACTCCCCCCGATTTGACAAATGGCTGGCGTTTTGTGTAGTCATGCATATGGAATGGAGCAAGCATCTGTAAAAGAAAAGCAGTTTGTATTAATCAAGAAGGCCAAATAGCTTTTCATTTGTGCTATTACAAGGAGGAGTTATTTAGACAAAGTTCAGCGTAATATAATGGAGGCTACAAAACAGAAGGAAGCATCCAGGACAAATAAGGAGGTTTGTCATGTAAAATAAATAACAACAAAATGCCCATCTGTTTGTCATCCTCTGCTCTCTCAGCTTACTGGCTGCATCGTTTCTTCTCTTCCTCTATCTATTTGGTCTCTGGATTGTATAAGCTCTTCTGAGAGGAGGCCGCTGCCTTCTGCATTTTGGAAAGTGGCTAGCACGGTGCAGGTAATAAGTAGGAACGTAGCAGAGGAGCATTTTAAAGCACTCTTGTACATGGAGCTGTTGTTGATAACAGTGATGAAGACAAACCAGCAGCTGACAGCGGGATCGCTCCAGGGTGGGGCTTCTTGTTGGCTTTCTTTTCCTCCCATTTTCATCTCAGGCAAGACTCCTTCCTGCACCACAGACAGCTTAGCCCACAGCAGCACGAGGAAAGTATGCTCTGAAGGTGATTTTAAGCCTTCTGGATGAGAAACTTCCATGAGGGTCAGCATGTGGTGCAGGGCATCCATAATGACCTCCTCCTCACTCTCCCCTCCCATTGCCCTTTGGGAAATCTGCAGTCACGGAGGGGTTCTCAGAGATTGAACGAGTTGCGTGTGCTCCTGTGAGCAAAAGGCTTGGTAAAAAGCCTGTGTAAGCGAGAGGCCTAGTTAATTTCCAGTGGGAAGACTGTAATTATTGAGCTTTTGCAATATGTTTACTTGTGAAAGCAAATGGCCCCATCTGAGAAGAGCACAGCGTATCGTGAAGCATAAAATAGCACAGGCTGTAACGGGAAGAAGCGAGTGCTAGATTAACTCCGGGTCTCACCGGGCCAAACGAGTCTGAAAATATCTGGTGACATCCACGATTAAAACGAGCAACAGACAAATACGCAGGGATCCCCTCTTTACTCGAAATGTATGAAATTGCTTTCTACCAGGTTTCTCATCCGTGTCGTTAAAACACGCTCCCTCTCCGCAGAGCGGGCGGCGCTGCCCCTGTGCAGCGCGGTGCCGTGGGGCTGAGCCGTCTCTGAGCGTTTGCTTTTCTCTCTGGCTCCCCAGGCGCTGTCTGTTGGCATTTTCCCGTATGTGCTGAAGCTGCTTCAAAGTTCAGCTCGTGAGCTGAGACCGCTTCTTGTCTTCATCTGGGCCAAAATTCTCGCAGTGGACAGTGTGAGTACTCCTCGGGATGGCTGCTTGCTCTGGTTTTCAGCAGCGCGCCTTTTTATTTTTCCCGTTTGCTTCATCCAGTCGCTTTGGAATTCAGAATTTCTCTGGAGGCACTTCAAAAAGATGCTGCGTTATCCGAGGACCGGCATATTTCCTCGGTTGTTTATTTCACTTGTGTGCAAGCTGGCTTCTGCAATTTTGTGGCTGTGAAATCCCCACTCAGGTACTGGCGAGCTGGACTGCCCGCCTCCTCGTGCACGCTTGCACTGTGCAAATGCTTCAACGTCACGTGAACGTTCCCAGCTCTTAATTCCTCCTTGGGTCCTGGGGAGCTCTGGGGGAGAGCCAGCAGATCTCCCTGACCGCATCTTTGCTGGGGAGTGCACTGCTTCACCTGCTGAGGGGCTTAAGAAGCCGCTTTGCTCCCACGTTGCCCTCACACCCTGTGTTCTCACCTGCTCCCAGGTGAGCGTGTGCGCTCTCTCTTTCCCCCTCTCCCCCTCACGTTTTCCATTTGAAATTGTCATCAGGCTTGTTTTGTTCACCGCCATTTCTGTCAGTTGTCAGAGCAGCCTTTGGCTGGTCTTCAGACCCCGATTTTTTCTGGAAATAAAGCAAGACTGATTTTTTGGTGAGTCGAATTTAAGAGTCCTCTTCCGACTCTCCTGTGATAGTACTTACACACAGTGCTGCACTGAGCGTGGTTGGCACAGAGGTATCTGTTGCCTGGGGAAGACAGTTTCTTCCTATCATGGGTCCTTGATTCTGGTCTTCTCTGCAATATTTTGGCACCTTTGGGCTAAAGCTTAAAAACTGAGCCCTGGTTGTTTTTTAAAGGTGGCCTTACCCAGAGCTCTAGGTTTGGTTTGGTTTTAAATCAATAATTAAACGGAGAAGTAATTGTAGATGAATTTGTGTAGTCGTATGTATGGCTGTGTGTATTCTGAGTACAATTAGTTGAGCAATTTGAAATTATTAAGAGAGGTACACACAGATAATTGCAGGCACAGTTATGAGCTATTAGAAAATTGTCTGAACGGCTTGTAGAAGTTGGATCTTGCTTATTTGGGGATTTGTTTTTGTTAGGCCTCTTCCATTTCACTATGGAGAATAACGCTGAATTTGTTGGAATTTTTCCCCGCTGTTGATACAGCATTGTCGGGTTTGGTTTTATAAATATATTTTCATTAACATCCTAAGAGGATTTGGGGAAGCAAAGAAAATGAAAACTATTCATCTTAAAGCTACTCTTGAAAAGCTTATTTTGATGCATGCCCCTCTGCGGCTCACGCTTCAGCCCCAGGTACCTTTGGAGAGGACTCATGTATAATTCACGTGGGTGCCGAGCCATCCTTCACTGTCTCTGGTGCTGAAGCCAATCTGAGAGCGCTTCCTTCCCCCTGCCCTCTCCTGCCACCGTCAGTGTTGCTCCCTGCTCTGTTTTCCTGCCCCGCTCATTCGGTAGACTGTGCTGTTAAAAAAAAAAATACCAACAACCAAAACCACAGCAAAACCCAGCCGAAATACTCGGGTGTTTGGGTTTCTTCCCATTTTTTTTTTTTCCGTTCCTGGCTCCCAGGCAGTGGTGTGAGAAGGGAGAAGGCAGTGACAGCAGGCAGGTGGGATGAGTGCTGCCGGGGGGGGCCAGGCCGCTGCGCGGGGATGGAGCAAATGTGTCGTAATAGCAGAAAAAATAGGAGGAAAAAAAAAAAAACCCTGAAAAACAAAAAACCAAACTGACAGAACGATGCTGAGAAGGAGTAAGTATTGCTAATGTGGGACAGCCAAGAAGGAGATCTCAGCGCTTCGAATAATTGGCTGAGCACAATAGAAACCAAACATTTCTCGGACTGTTTAAAGGGAGTAAGCGGTGTAAATAGTGTCCCTGCTTCCCAGCTGTGACCTCTGCTGTCAACACGGTGATGCCAGCTCATGGTGCTGGCTTTCCATGTTGTTCCCAGGATCTGACAGTGAGGGTTTGGTTAAACGTGTTGGTTCCAGAAGAGCTGCCCCTCCCTGGAGCCCCAGGTGGCAGGCAGCAATGGGAGCACAATGAGAGCAGTGTGACCATGGTCAGTGTCCTCTGGGTTGGTGCCTGTTTGCCTCCTGTGCAGCTGGGAGATGGTTTTTTTCCCAAGGAGTAAAGAGTGTTCATGCTCAGAATGAAGTGGGGAGAAAAAAAACCTTTTTTTTTTTTTTTTGTGCAGCATTACACAAAAGTCAGGGAAGCCTCTCGTAGCTGCAGCCTGGCATCAATCCATTCCCTCTGCTCTTTGCTCTGCCAAAACCAGCATCTCTACTCCCTTCAGCAATAAAATATTCTCTTGCATCTCTGTCTTGCCATCCCCTTGCCTTTCAACAATTAGTTCCCTCCTTCACCTTCTATGCCTGATAAAAAATACATGATCCTGTCTCTGGTGTGAAGCATACAATAGAACTGCTGTCACGAGGGAAATTGAGTGCCAAGTCAGTTTTCACTCACCTAAATTTTCACTTTAATAATGTGTATTTTCTTGGTTTGACCCTAGTATGTCATACATGAAGCCTGGCTTCGTATGTTAGCAAAAAGAGCTGCAGGAAGGAGTTCTTGTTGCACGCTGAGCTGTGGAATCAGGGCCGCGTGCTCCACTGCCAGTGCTGCCCCAAGGGCTGCATCCCCTCCCCACTGAGCTCTGGGGATGACCGAGTTCCCCCGCGGGCTCTGCTTGTGTGTAGCAGGAGATCGTGGCACCACGTGCTGGTGGGGGCCGGTTCAGCACGCATCAGCACTTGACCAAATAATGCGGAGATTAGAGACGTGTGTGCGACGAGTTGAAATCTTCTTGTCAAAATACAGTCCCGCCTGGACAGGGGATTGGATGGAACATAGGGAACGAATAATTCCTTCTCCATCCCCCTGCAGATTTACTGGTAATCGCCCGCTGATGTGGGTCACTGTATGAAAACACGTGCTAGGTCTGTTCAGTGCTGCAGTCCGAGTTGTCCTGCCTGCGCGGGGCAGTGCTTTAATGTTCCCATAGACGGTCTCACATCCTGAGTGGGAAAACTGGCTATAGACAAGATGTTGGTGCCCTCAAACGGTGCCTTCTGTAGTCATGGAGAGGTGGGCGCGAGGAGCTCACCCAGCAGGGCCCGTAGCTCTGAGCCCTGTAGGTGTGACCAGAGCCAGCCTGGCTAAAGGGGACCCTGGGGCTCCCGCAGCACCTGTGTGCTCACTGAGCGCTGAGAGCGATGGCTCCCGAGGGCAGGGCCTGGCTTTGCTGCCTTTCCTGGGGGCTGCTACTGATTTGAGCTGGGCCTTACACCACTTACCTACACAACATCTCACTGCGCAGCTAGAAGTGAGCAGCAGTGATCAGGAGACCTCATCTGTGGTAAGCTCATTGCCTTGGCACCAGCATCCTCTAATCAGATTCCTCCTAGGTTTTGCTTTTGATGGCTCCCAAATAATGGTGAAGGTGCAGGGCGGGATGGAGGTGCTGGGTGTGCTTTTCTCCCCAGTAAGCGGGCACCTCTTTGGTTGCTGTGCCTGTCACTCCCGGGGCCGTCGTGTCTGCTCCTTGCCCCCTCTCTGTGCACCCATTTGGCCGTGGCCCTGATGGAGGGCTCGCTCTTTCCTTCGTTTCTCAAATGCAAACTAGATTGGAGAAAAATGATTAAGGCACGGAACATGCACGCACCGTTGGAGGAAGGAATATTTTTGCTACTGTACTCATTGCTTTTTCTCCTTCTCTCTGTCTTGTTTCAGTCATGTCAAGCTGACCTTGTGAAGGACAACGGTCACAAGTATTTCCTTTCCGTTTTGGCAGACCCTTATATGCCAGTAAGAACAAGTCATCTTTACTCAGGCTCTTCCAGCGCTTGCTCGACTTGTCGGGGTTTGTACGCTGCTTTCTGACACGGCAGTGCTAATGAGAGCTGCTCCCACCTCCAGCTCTGGGACCCGCTGCAGCCACTGCCAGGGGAGCTAGTGCTGCTGCCAGGCTGCGTGATGCAGGCAGCCGCCAAACGGGGAGCCACAAACTTGCCTGAAGATATTTAAGCACGAATTACTCAGAAGGATAGGAGCTGTGGGCTTCCGGGGGCTGGGTGCAGAGGCAGGCTAATTTCACTGTAACTTTCGTAATTCTCTCCGCAAAAGTTTTTTTTTTTTGTGGTTTCCTATAGTGAGTATTTGTATGCCTCCTCCAGAACAATACCCAGGGGTTGGTTGGGAGGATCGTATTGGCAGCCTGATGATATAAGATTATGAAGTGTCTGAGGAGTGTGACGGGATGACAGGAAAATCCTGGCTTTCTCTTCCCTCTTGCTCTTTTAACATGATAGAAGCCATACTCAGAAGAAGCACGTGTTTCAGAAAACGTGGAATGTTGTTGTTCTCTGACCTGTTTTGTAGATAACCATTAGTTGTATGTTGTTTTAAGGCTGAACACAGGACAATGACTGCTTTTATTCTGGCTGTAATTGTTAACAACTACAACACAGGACAGGTGAGTCCCAGCATCCTCTTTCCTTTCGTTGTCGCTCCTCTCTTCATCATGCCTTTACTGTGATGAACATGTCTTGGCTTGCATTAGTGCACAACCCTGAACTGGAGAGCTGACACAGAAGATAACTTCACGTTAGGGTTTTTTTGGTGGAGTAAAAGAAGAATTGACCTGGGGGTGTGACAAACACACATCCGGATGTGGCAGCTGGGAGCAGGGGTTAAGGACACAAGTCACTCAGCAGCCGCCCTCCAGGCAGCGCACTGACGTGCTGGTCGAGAAATAGTGCCTAGTTCCTGGCGAGTGAGAATTTGATGGCTGTGATGCAGTTCTTGGGAAGGATATATGGAAGGAGCCATAAACCTTAGGGCTCTGACAGGTGCAAAGGAGTGTTTCCAGCGAGGAGAAAAACAAGCTTTATGAGTTACGGGAAGTATTTGTAATGCTGAACTATTTAAGTAGCTACTACGGCATGTAGTTGACCTTGCCCTTGTGCTGCTTCCAAATGGTATTTTGCAACAAAATCAGTATACAACCAAAGGATAATTATTTTCTCTTGGTTTCTGGTCTCTTTCTCCTTTTCTGATGATGAGGCGGGAAGCTGTCAACCAAAACAAATTGCATTGATTTGTGTTGTAGGAAGCCTGCCTTCAAGGAAACCTGATTGCTATTTGCCTGGAACAGTTAAACGATCCGCATCCTCTCCTGCGTCAGTGGGTGGCCATTTGTTTAGGGCGTATTTGGCAGAACTTTGACTCAGCCAGGTGGTGCGGTGTGAGAGACAGTGCTCATGAAAAGCTCTACAGTCTCCTCTCTGATCCAATCCCAGAGGTAAGAATCCAACTGTTTAAATAAACACCAGTCCAACTGTCAGAATTGCGAAAGCGGGCTCCAGAAATACTTACAAAACCAGTGCCTTCAAGAGCTTTATGATTGTGTCTGGTTCAGAGAAACGTCTTATTGCTCTTCCTTCAAGATGGTTCAAATCTCGCAAGCCCTGTGAGAGAAGCAACTGAAGAAACGTAGGGGCTGTTCATACAGCCCAAGACTCAGAATCTTGGAACTCTGGCACGAGGAGACAGAGGCCTTTTAAAAAATGTGGTCCCAAAACTCACTCAGTGTTTCAAAAAACCCTCTCATCTTTTTATCTGAGTACGGAAACTGCTCTCCTCCTGGTATGTGTGAAAGTACATCTTTAATTGAATGTGTTTTACTCTCATGACCAAATCTCCAAGAGAGCAGAGATTCTTGTGCAGAGCGTGGCTGTGATTGACAGCGCCTGTCAGACCCTGGTGGGATTACTTGGTGTGTGGGAGAAGTAAGCCTGGAGATAAACACCACTGCTGACTTGCAGTGATTAAAGATTAGCTTCCCTTTTACATCCAGTCTTTCTCTCCTGCATCCTCTACCTCCTTTCTCTTGCCTGATCTTTCCCACGTTCTCTAATCCGTATTTGTGCAGTGGTCGGGTTGACCTGTCTTTATGGCACATCTGCACCTCTGTTTGAGAAGCCAGGGGGATCGTTTCTGCTCTGTGAAGCACGCCCTGCAGTTGATTATACTGTATCCCCATCGTTTTCACTCTCTGCCAAGGCAGGCTGTAAGATTACCAAGCCATCTGATCCCTCTGTTCTTTAGTGATCTGGCAAAATTTACCCCGATTTCAGCTGCTGTCTTTTTCCCAACTTCTGTTACCTTTTTGCATGCCTTTATCTGAAGGCTGGAGTTCAGTGCTCTTGTTAAAGAGATTCACATGCCAACCGTAACTCCCTGTATGCCTTATTCCTATTAATTAATATTCTAGGCAGTGTCAACTGGAAAAATCACCCATGGGAAGGTCACTGAGTATTCTGGGAAATTAAATGTACTCCTTCATCTGTGAATACTTATAACTCAGCGCTTTGATGAACCTGGTTTGGTTCTTAGTCTCTGTGGGCTTCCGTTCCGCCCTCACTATTTACTTGACACAGTAGCCCAGGTTTCCAGAGACACCATTTGTGGGGATAAAAACTCCCAATGGCAAACTTCAGGCTGGGGCGAAGAGGAAAATCACGAGGAACGTTTGCCTCTCCCAGGTTCGCTGTGCTGCCGTCTTTGCACTGGGAACATTCGTGGGCAACTCGGCTGAACGGACCGACCACTCCACCACCATCGACCACAACGTGGCCATGATGCTGGCCCAGCTCATCAACGACGGGAGCCCCATGGTTCGGAAGGTACGGACGGGGCAGCTCTGCAGGAGTCGGGTGGAGCTGTGCTGCCGAGCTCCGTGCTGCGCTGAACCGGAGTGCGGTGTTTAATAGACTTCTCACTGATCTGTGCTTTTGTTGGTGTTGTTTTTAATTTAAAGAGAATGCGGTGATGGAGGTAAGGAAGGAGAGCGGTTCCAGGGAAGCCTTTTTCAGGTGGCCAGGCAACTTGTCTGTTAATGCACTTCTGCTGATTCCTGTTTTGACCGAAAAATTTTACATTACTCGATCTCAGCGAAATAGTAATCTGCTGCTGGAAACATGGAGTGTGCAACTGTCCTAGGGGAGGGAGAGGAGAGGGAAGTAAGAGAACTGTGAAAGAACATGAGAGCTCATAAACAGATCTTGTTGCTTTGGGAAACCATAAGGAAGGATGACAGATTGATTCAGAGTCATTCTTCAGGTTCTGGAGTATTATTTTCAGATACACCATTGTACAACAATAGCACATGAAATAGTTTTTGATGTTTTAGATTGTTCTTGATGGGATGCACTTAGGTGTCCTAACGCTTGTGTCTGCTTAACCGGAACATCAATACCCTGACAAGTTGTCACCAGCATTGTGAGGATTAATTTTTGCTGTCTTGTTCCAGCGTTTATCAGTTTAATTCAAGAGAGAACTGCGTGTCCCACTGTATGCTCTTTGAGATTCATAAATCTCTATTTTGGAGATTCGTCCTCTGAGCAGAGAACAGCGAGAAATGCCGGATCTCCACCTCTCCTTTTTGCTATTTCTGCATGCCCAGCAAATGCTGCCTATCCGTGGGTCTGAACTTCACCATCTCCGCCCTCCCCACCTCTGTAATTCAGGGTATTTAAGCTGCACCTCCAGGAATGAATTGGCTGTGATTTGGCTGGACCGTCCTTCGTGGGCGCGCGGCGTGGTCCTCACGCTGCCTGCTGACGTGGAGGGCAGGGCAGGGGAGAGCTGAGCCACGTCCCCAAGGGCCGCACGTCAAATTCTGTTTCCTTCAGCTCAGAGCAAATGTAGGACAGGCTGTGGGGTGAGAGCTTGGCTCCCTGTGCGTGTGGCATGGGGACGGGGTCGTGCTGTGCCACTGCAGGCTGAAGGCGCCGATCCCAGCTCGCTGCTGCTCTCGTGCATGGGAGCTGGGCATTAATTCAGTACTTTCTGGGACACCACATCAGTTTGACAATATCAGGCAGAATCAAAGAGCAGTGGCAGACTGTTCAGGTATAAAAGACTTGTGAAGAATTAATTTTGAAACTGAGCGCTTCGGCTTTTTTCAGACCATCCCTGTGAAGCAAAGGGAAAATCAGTGCTTCTCCCAGCCAGCCATAAAAAGTGTCCTCATCTCCACTTGGTGACAGATGGGTGTTAATTTTGTCAGAGGGTTGGTTTCACAGAGACCCGAGTCTCCATAATTTAAGAATAAAAAATAAAAATAGAAAGTCCTTGCAGAATAGAAGGCCATGCCCAGTCCCGTTAACTCAGAATAGAGGTAACTTGCTCAATTGCCATCATCTTTGTCATTGGTTCATCTCACGCCTTTGGAAGTTTGAGCAGAGTATTTTTTTTCTTTCCACTGCATTGGGGAAAGTGTACATAGGGCAGCAGACCTGCAGCCTCTTGCCTGCTGCAGCAGTGTTTGACTGGAGAAGTGCCCTTGGCTCAGCCGTGGCGAGCAGTCTGGGGGCTGAAGCACACCGTGTGCTCCCCCATTGAGGCACCTTCCAGGCAAAGAAGCTGTGTGTTTCTGTGCCTCTCTTCATGAACTTGTGTGGGTCCTGGGAGAAAGAAAGGTGCTCCGTCGTGCTGGTGCTTGGCCTCTTGGAGAAGTTCTGATTTATTTTCTTGATGTGGTGGCAGAGGATGTGGGTATGTGGAAGCAGATCTGCAGAAAGCCAGAGCAGCTGGTGGGACAACTTGCCTATTGCTAATGAGTGTTCCCACATTTTTATTTTTTGTTACTAGTCTGGATGGTCCGCTCATATCAGTATTAATGGGCATATGGTTCTGCCTTTTCCTTTTGTTCATTGTTTCTATACAACGGTGAAATACCTCTTTTTTTCCTACTGTTTCTATAGGAGCTGGTGGTGGCTTTAAGTCACCTGGTGGTTCAGTATGAGAGCAATTTCTGCACTGTCGCCTTGCAGTTCATGGAAGAAGAGAAGAATTACCCTCTCCCTTCCCCAGCTGCCACAGGTTTGTGTTCTCTGTCCTTATGGCCAGCAGCACTGGAGGATGTTATTTGAGGGCTTTGCTTGAGGCAATGAAATTCTTGCTGGTGGGGATGTGTTGAACAACAGCATTGCTACGAAGCTGAGGGACACGGCGGGTAGTGCTGTCGTACGTTTGCCCTGGAGGAAGGCATCCTCAGCGGAGTCTTCATCTAATTGATAGCTGTAGCTCACTTGTGGAGCCAAATTCAAAGGGATTCCCTTCAGATCAAAACTGAAGTATATTGGTCCAATGGCACACGGGCTTACCAGACTTCTTATCTGTAATTATATCTGAAACTTCCATTTCATGGTCACCTAACGAGGCTGATAGGAAACCTCACAACAGAACAATGAGCTAGATGTACTCCTTTCTGCTGTAAAGCACCAGTGGAGAGCTTTGTGCCTATGGTCCCATCCTTTTTTTGTGTGTATTCCTTTGCGCGGGGAATGAAAAGCCCGAGGAAAGTTGTTGCTGACCTCTTATTTTCCGTAGATATTAAGTACATTTGAAATAATCAAAGATAATGGGACTGTTGCAATAGAAGCCTGGAGGCAAGAGCATGTGTTGTCTCTGCAACAAGCCGTTTAATCTCCGCATTGTCTGAATAAATTAATCGTATTGGAAAATAAGATCCACATTTGTCTTTGCTGCGGGAAATAAGCATTATGCAAGTGCTTTTCTTTATCCAAAAGGGTTCTAAAGTAGTCTACGAGTAGGATGCACTGGAAGCATTGCCCCAGCACCATAGTGCAGCCACCTCTGTGCTGGAATAAAATGGCTATTCTGAAGTTGTGACGTACGTGTATTCAGGAATAAAAATGGAAAAAAACTGGGAAATTGCAGTTATCCAGGTCATGGGTAAAACACAAGTTGAAACTAGGCCTGAATTTTGGTCGGGAAACTCTGAATTTTCGTAAGCCTTTATAACAGAAAAAAGAATCCAGAGCTTTAATGAGCAGAAGCAGACGGAAGCCTGCAAATGCCATCTCCTAAATGGCGTCTGCTGTAGCAGCGTGTCCTAGCACAGTGTCTGGGCAGTGGCCCAGCATCAACCTGGAGAGAAGAGTCATCCTGTCTCTCTGGGTAGTCTGCAGGCACTGGTAAGGCTCAGCTCACCTGATTTTGTTGGATGGAACAAAATCACAGCCTGAACAACGGCAAAACGTGCTCCGTGCTGGTTGTGTTCAGGGAGGATCCTGTGTCATAGCTCGTTCTGTTTTAGCTTAATGGGCAGTGAGTGAATTCTGTTTGTAATGTTTTAGCCCTGTCTTTGCTGGGAACCTTCCAGCAGGCTGCGATTTCTTTGCTCACATCTATAATTGCTAAATTTTGCATCCACAGAGGGTGGGAGTTTGACACCAGTGCGAGATGGCCCATGCACACCTCGGCTGCGGTCTGTCAGCTCTTATGGAAACATCCGAGCAGTTACCACAGCCAGGAACCTGAACAAGTCCTTGCAGAACCTCAGTCTGAATGAAGAATGTAAGAGATTACAAAATTCTGTCATTTTTCTGTACCGCTTCTTTTTTCGCCCCTCCTTGCAAGCTGCCATATGCGAACCAATGTGCACTGTGAGACTAACTTCTGTGCCCACATTGTCCAGCTGCCAGCTCCAAGGGGTTAGATGAGGAGCCCTCTCCTAATTAATGTCAATTTACTGGTCATTAATATCGATTTATTTGAAGTGTTTGTGGACCAAGATGGTGTCTTTCAACTTCCTGACGTACATAGATTTTTCACTGTCAGAATCATTTATGACTCTTTGATGCTCACTCTTTGTTTAAACGTTCAGTTTTTAAAAGGGCACTTTGTGGATTTGCCTACACCTTCACTGAGCGTTGTAGGATTTGGAAAAGCGCTGTTGTGCCTGGGAGAACAATTTTCACCCAGAGTCCCTGTTCTAGCGTCTGCCCTCCTTCCTTTTGGCAGCTGGAAGCTCTGTTGCGTTTTCTCCTGGGAATCTCAGCACCAGCAGCAGCGCCAGCAGCACCTTGGGCAGCCCTGAGAACGAAGAGTACATCCTGTCGTTTGAGACCATTGACAAGATGAGACGAGTCAGCTCCTACTCTTCTCTGAATTCACTCATAGGTGAGTCAAGACTCTCCCCCTTCCTTTGGTGTCACCTTTCTTTGCATGTTTGCACTAGCTTTTGTGGAAAATTTGGATCTTAGCTCCTGCTGGATCTCTAGCAAGAGATCCCATAGCAGCAGAAATGCCGTTTTTGTGTCTGGTTAGGCTGTGTGCAGAGCAGAGTCCCTCCTGCTCTGAGGCTGCTGGCTTCAGCTGTGTGCCTCACTGTGGCAGACAGCAATCCTCCGAGGAATTTGAGCACAAAAATGTAGCACATACAGGGATTTTATGTCCACCACGGTTTAGTTGCCTAGATAATCAAAACAAGGACTCCCCATCCCATGGATGTAGCAGCTGGGCTGTCTGGCAGTAACAACTTCCCCCGATTCTTTTTCATGTAGGTTGTATTTCTGTACAGCACAGCCATTTTGTTGTGTTACTCATACAAGAAAGCCTTACCTAGCTAATTTTCCTCGCGCATTTATATGCACATTGTTAAAATAGGACATAAAAAAGAAGAAATCCTAGGCTGAGCCTCAAAAGCAGAGACCGATAGTTTCACATAACTTGTTTTTGTGCAAAAATTTCTATAACTGATCCTGCTGCCTCCAGTCCCCTCTCCATTATCTCCTCTTGAACGAGCAGCTCCAACAGCAGGAACTGCTCCGAACTTTCTAACACTCCTCAGCAGTCCTTTTTGTCCTGGGCATCTGACTTCCTGGGTAGCATACAGATTTCTGCAGAGTGAAGTGCTATGGCACATAAAGAGGGAAGGTTTTTGTTTGCATTTGTGCAGTGCATGGCTGATTTGCATGCAATGGCTGATTTGCATTTATTTTATGGAATTCAGCTGGTATTTTAATGTTGGACTACTTTCACTCAGTTGTTTTCTCTAATAACGCTCCCAGTCCCCGTGCTGCAATGGCATTGCTTTAAACTAGGTGTGGGCTGTGGCTTGCCAGTCTGAACCATTTGGGGATAACACAGCCAGTGTGTGGAAGGGGTTAACTTCTGGAAGAGCCTCCATCCAGGGAGCTCAGGAGGTAGCACGTAGCAGAGAAACGCTGGGGGAAATCAATATATCGTCTTCATGAGCTATCCATGTGCCACAATTCTCCAGCCTTCAAAAAATCAGTGCAAGAACAGCAGTGTAACTCTGGAGTCCCCCTTGATGCTAGGCTTGCCTCGGCTGAAGAAGCGCTTTGCTCTACCCTGCATTTGCTGGGAAAAGTGGTGGGGGTTTGACTCTCCTGTAATGAAAGAGTCTGGGATTGTGATTTGTGAGACCTTAAGCCCCTGTGGCAGTTCAGAGTCGTGTGTTCTTCAGAAACTTGATTGTTGATCTGGTTGTAGGTAGTGCAACTGGATCTTCTGAAGCATGGCAGAAATGTTAGGAAATTTCCCTTTCCCTTAAGCTAGAGAAGTTGGTTTTCCTCAGTTCCTCTGGTGTCTGCAAAGCGATGTCTGCTTGTGCAAGTCTCACAAGAGCTTCCAGCACATTTGGAAAAAAAAAAAATCTGGAGATCAGCTGGAGGAGCAGGAGGGAAACCTAAAGAAACAAGAGCAGTTCTCTGAAGCCTGTCTCATTCCTGTTTAATCAGAAGAGCTCATAGCCAGCTGGAAAAGAGAGAGCTTATAGAAGTGTTTAAAATTCATAACTCACAGAGAATCCCATTACCTTCAGCGTTTGCTTCCCGAAAGCTAGGCTTTTTTCATTTCTACTGAAGAAGCACCATCTTTCAGCCTGTTCTCTCCTGGTCCCCAAGGAAGGAGTTTTCAAAACCCCATCAGCTCCATCCACCCTCAGTGCTGCTGTGCAGCCAGACTGGGCTTGGATTAACACTGCTGTGGGTATTTGTCAGTTTCCAGTAGCAGCTGCAGCTAGCCTGTAGCATTCCAAAAGTGCCCATCTGCCTTGGGGTGAAGGTCTTTCTGTAAGTTCTAGCAGGCAGTAGAATCCTGCTGTAGCTCAGAGGAGTCACTGGGATGATGGACCTGCCCTGACTCAAGGAGTGTTTTGCTCTGCTCTGTATCCTCTGGCAGAACTAACAGTGATTTGGTTCTGCAGTAATGACTGTGCTTGGGACAGAGAGAGCAGTAAAAGGGATGCTTTGGACACGTGGGTAGAGTCAAACCAAAGCAGAAATCCAGTCTAGTAGTAAAAAGAGAAATCATCAACTGCAGTTTTATTCTGCATTCTGTACTCCACGTTCCCAGCATTGATTCGCTGATGCTCGGGGCTTTCTTCCCCTCTTGTGATTTTAGGAATGTGGTTCTGGGAGGATTTTCCTGGATCAGTCTATCCACTTCACTGACACTGTGGCATCATACAATGTAATTCCTCCCATAAACCTGAGGAAAACCTCTGTGCGCCCTCTCCTGCCATTTTGCAAACAGCTTCCTAGCAAAATACCAGCAAAACGTGACCAGAAAAGGCAGCAGGTACCTTTGGTCTGGGCGTGCTGTTTTCTGGCAGACCAGTCCTTGCCCGGGCAGCCCTGGGTTACCAGCAGGTTGATGTCTGGCCCACGTGTGGCTGAGCTGGCAGCAGCCAGGTTGGGTTGGTTAGCACACAAACATCAGTTTGGGTGGGAAGCTGAGCCTCGCTTCTTCTTCCATAAGACAAGTCATTAATCTTTGCGTTCTGGATTTTTTTTAAGTTTTGTTTAGTTTTAAGATGGGAAAAGAAAAGGTATTGAGATGAGGGTTTTGCATACCTTGAAGGTGATTATTCATGCCTAAATAGCATGATTAAAGTCTTTGTCCTACGGAGAGCATCGCTGGAAGGATTATATTAAGGAATGATCAAAGGAAGAGGAGGAAACCTTGGAGCAGAGAATGCAGGGGAGCAGTTCTCTCTTTCAGAGGGAGAGCTGGGGGCAGGAAGCTCTTTGCTGTGTCACAGGAGCCACTCTGAAGAGCTGCCTTGAATTAACACCCGCAGCGGGAGCTGGCTGCACTGAGGATGACGAAGGCGAGGGGTGTAGGTGGGCAGCAAGCCGCAGGAGAGGAGGCTGCTGGGACAGGTAGAGCCTCCTCACTCGCTAGGCACTGTATTTAAATTCACTACCACGAGAAATATTTGGTTAACCGGTGCTATTTATAAGTCGGACCTCGCAGACTGGCGTAGTACAGGGATCTGAGCGGGCTTTGGAAATGGAGGCTTGTTGCAGAGGTCGCCCACCAGCTCGTGCTGTTTGCCCTGCGCTATGGAAGCAGGATACTGGAACCAAGGCCTGGCCAGTGTTTTACTGCACAGCCGAGTGAGGCAGCAGCTGCCCTGCATGGCATTGCTGAGGCAGTGAGGAACCGGGACGGGAGGGAAATCCCAGTGCGCGGCGGTGGGCAGCGGAGCAGCACGGTGGGCTTTGTGGCTGTGCTTCCATGACGTGCCAGCATTCGCCCTGGCCTCACATGCTGTCTCTGGGCACAGGCGGGGAGCGGTGGCGGGGCGGCTTGCAGGCTGTCAGCGCTGCGCACAAAAAAATCAATTTGCCGTCCCTCCGGGGAGCGAGCTGCTGCTCGCGGTTGTCGAGGTAGAGTACAGAAAGCCATCCGAATTTCTGATGTTTCCTCCATCAGAGGAGCTCCCGCAGGACCTTCAGTGTCATTCTAGGAAGAGGAGAGGCACATGGGATGCCGCCTTACGAAGCATTGGGATCAGCGTTGATGGGAACCAGATAGCTGGGCCCTCAGGTGCTGCTCGGTGTGAAATATTCCAGCTCTACGCTTTCACCGCACACCAATCCCAAATGTGCTTTTCCCTGCAGGCAGAACATGCAGGAGCAGGGCTGCCTCCGGTCCGAGGCCCACGGCAGCGTGGGTTCAGCCATTGGTCAGCTCCTGCTGCTGTGCTGGGTGAGCGCTGCATCTTCCAGAGATGGGGGCTTACAGTCACTGCAGTGATTTTTAAACGGGGTTAGACAGAGACACCATCACAGCCTGGCAAAACAAAAGGGGTAAATAGAAGCATTAGTACAACACGGTCCTGCGCTTCGTGTGCTCGGTGACCTCTGCCAGGTCCCTTCCTTGGGGCAGTGGCCTGATGCCGGCTGTCGCGCTGAGCTGGGAGCTACGCACATGCAAACACAATCACAAGGCGTCAGTGAAGGAAGGCAATTTATTTTTGACATTCCTAGCTGAGAGAAATCATTTTGTGAATCTATACTTGCGAGGTCCGTTTAACTGGCTTCGAATCAGTCTGACTAATTACGGAGCTGTCTGCTTAAATTAACACCCCCGTCCCCCTTGCTCGGCCCTTTGTTCGCATCTCGTGGATATTTCCCTCGTTTCAGTGCGGTACATGAAATCAAGCTGCTGCTCCTGCTGCCGCCTCTGCTGCCTCCCATTATCCCAGTGAGTCCACGCTCTGGTTCCTGCAGGAGCTGTGTCGGATGTGTCACTGGGCTGAATCAGTGCACAGAGCAGCATTCACGGGAGGGGGGGGGCAGAAAGCAGCAGTCCTCCAGCCCCGGTGCTGAGCCTTTGTAGAAATTCCCTCTGTTCTTTTCAAAGGCTGCGGAGTGAATGAGGAATTGCGCTGGCGCAGTTCTGTTTCAAATTTGTTTTTCATGACGCTTAGATGTATAAAAAATGTTATTGTTTTTTTTTTTTTTTTTCCCCTTCATGACTGCGTCATGAGTGAGGTGGTTATCAGAGAAACTGGAAAAGCTGACGAGCACCTCCTCGCTCTTCCTTTCTCCCCCCTTTCCTTTTACTGCCTTTCAAGGGCTCTAAAAGGAACCACACCATTCAGATCCCCACGGCTCCTTGCGTAGCTCCTGGCACAGCACATGCAGGGGCAGGACGCTGAGCTCGGCTCGCGTGGCACCGCCTGGCTCCGGGGCCGGGGCTGCTGTCCTCCCGTAGCCCATAGCTCTGCGTGCCTCCAGCTTTGCTTTTCCTGGTAACAGCAGCTTCCAGAGTGAATGTGCCGGTTGCAGAAGTGAGACCCAAATGGTCAGAAGCGCAGCGGGGCTGGCAGCGTTACATCGCCGCCCTTTCTGCTTGGGAAGCCCGTGCCTCTTCTTGAACAGGGACTTCATTGTGTGTTGCCATTTCCAAACGCAGCTAAAGAAATTCTGAAAGACGATGACTTTTGCCAGCTGTGACCACAGCCAAAAGCTGAGGTGGGGTCTGCACTGTTCCGAGTCAGTTCTGCTGAGCCCACGCACGCTGTCCTTGCGTGTTCCTTGGTTCCATGTCCTCAGCCAGCGTAAAGCACATACGACAGATCAGTGCCCTTTGACTGTGCTGTGTTTTGACCGTGGTTTTTGCTTTCTGGGTTCATCGGCCTGTGCCCTGCTTGCATGGGAAGGTTAGGCTCGGCTGTAGGACTCTGTTGTGTTGGTCACCCACGGCAAATGGGCAGCGCTGCCTGAGTGGTGCCGTCATAAGCACTCACCCACGAGACTGCTACGTGAAACTCTAAGTAGAGAAACCCTTCAGATGTCAGCTGGGTAAGAGACCCTTTGTTCTGCAGGTCAGGCGGAGGGATGGAGTGAGATTATCGCCTTTGCGTTTTGCAGAACGTTCGTCACGTGCTGGGGAGTTTTTCTGGCAGAGGAGGATTCGATTGTCTGGTGCAGACAGCCATATGGCAGCGCAGCGCGCGTGCTGCTGTAGGTTAGAACCGCACGCCGCTTGCATTCCTCAGCTAGAGTTCAGAACCGAACCACCCGTGTCTATTTTCTGTTGGCTTGAGCATCGGGTTCAGCTGTGCAAGGTGCCTGCTGACCAAGGAACCCTGTCTTCACAACTTAACGCTTTATATTTAGATGCCTGCAGAAACACGGAAGGAAATGCACTAACAGCTTGATCTGTCATTTACCACTGATTGTGACTCATCTGAAATCCCTATTTTTGTTCCTTTTTTTTTTTTTTTTTTTTTTGTTAGTGCGGCCGCTTTAATATTGTCCAAATGGCTCAATTCCCAGAAGACAGCGTTGTACCTGTTACACTTGGTGAGGGTTAGGAGAAAGAATAACATGTTGAAGATCCACCTAAAAGCAGCAAAATGGACTGTTCACCGGATTGTGTCAGTTGTTACAAAAGCTTATTAATTTGGTTTGTACTTTGAATCCATCAGTCCCTTCTGCTGAAATAGCAAACCGCAGATATTCTCGTTAAACAGCAAATTGGCAATTGAGGAATTGACACAAATGCCAGTAGGAGAGGCTGAGTGAGGCTCGCTGCTTCACAAAGGTGCAGTTCTTATCTAAAATTGAACGTTTGGTAAACTCGGAGAATGCGTACAGCCCTGAGCAGTCGAGCTGAGTATTAATCCTTAAAGCAGCTATAAAAGTAACCATCAAAATATAAGCCAGAAACTGCGTTCTCACCGCATTTGGTGTTTTAGCTCAGGAACTCCGGAGGCTCTGGCTGGTGTTCATTTGGCTTTGTCAGTTTCCATGCTTCAGGGGCACAGCAGAGGAGCAGTTTGACTGAGGCTTGTTCAAGTAGCCTTTCTTTTGCTTTCTGCCACTCTCATTTTACCAACTCTCGCAGAGTTCACAAAGAAAGACCAAAAAAAAAAAGAGGCAGAATGCCCACGCAAGGTGTTAGTGAGCTCTTCTCTTGATGTTTTCTTCGATGTCATTGTGATGTGCAGAGTTCTAATGAATTTTCTCACCTAAGATGAAAGAGTTTGAGTTGATGGATTGTCATGTGCTCTGGGGATTTGTGTTTTTTTTTTTTGTTGTTGTTGTTTTTTATTATTTTAGGTGTGAGTTTCAACAGTGTTTATACCCAAATTTGGAGAGTACTCCTTCACCTAGCTGCTGACCCCTATCCCGACGTCTCCGACTTGGCAATGAAAGTTCTCAATAGCATTGCCTACAAGGTATGCCCTTCTGCGTGCGTGTGTGTCCGTGAGGTTGTTCTGTGTTAATTTTCTTCATGCTTAGGCACAGGGTGGGTAGGCTGAGCTGCGCGGGTCCGTTGGAGGGCTCCGGTAAGTGACCCTAGTTCAGTCTGAATCTGTTTCTGAAGCAGCTTGTAGTGTTTCAAGATGATAAGCACTCGTGTGAACTCTTGCTCAGGTAGAATAAATAAATGGGGGTGGGCCTGGGATTGTAAATTAGGTACAGATCTTAGACAGTAGGTCTCGTTTACAAGTGTACTTATCTGATCAGTCCCTGGGAGAAACCTTCGATATCCTTCATTAAATTATCCGTTTGCAAACTGATTTAGATTATGCAAGTGGGACTGGCCTGCAGACTGAAGCCACAACGGCTCTCCAATCCAGGTGAACTAGTACATGTGAGTCAGCATGCAGACACCCCTGCCACTACTCACCTCCCAGCCAGGCCTACCCGCCTAACCACCATCCTCATCACATCTCATCCTCCAAGGATGACAAGATGTCCCTGGAGGCTGCCATCACTGCTGTTTGGAATTGCCAGCTTGGGGAGCTGGAGCAGCACCCTCACCTCCGTCCGAGGCGAAGCACCCGGCCACCCCAGAACATCTTCTCACCGACTGCCTTCCCCCCGCCCAGCGGCGGTGTCAGAGAGCTCTGCCCGCAGCCCTTTCCCCGCGCTTGGATTCCACCTCTGTAGTTGCTGTAGCATCCAGACCATGAGCCATTCCAATGCGAGATGGCGTCTCTTACTGATGGTTTCTAATGAACAATCCTAAATCTTCGGATGAGGCTTCTAAGCTGAAGTTCTGCAGTAAGAGATGCCAGCATTGTGCACTCCCATTGTAACGCCTTAGAGATTTCTTGCTTTTCAATCTGATTTTCTCTCGAGAAAACAGTTACTTATTTAAATTCCTGCTTTTGTTTTAAGTATACTTGCCAGCGAGTTGGGAACGTCTGTGTTTGGGGATAGAGAATGGTTTTGACAGTGGGGGCGATGAGGTCAGTCCTCCCCTGGTGATTCTGTTGTACAACAAATTACTGTCAGGCACGAGGCTCCAAATGAAGGTGAATAGGAAAAGTTAAAAGATTTCCATCTCTTCTCGAGCTGCACAAAGCTGTTTCGGCGCTGAGTGTTGGAAGGCTCTTTGCAAAATGAAACGTTAGTCCGGCTATGGGATTTTAAAGGGCTATAAAAAGAAATGGATCTGCTTTTTCTGACTTAACTATTTTTTCAGGACCGACTCCTTTGCGAGTGGAAAGAGGCGTATAAATATTAATAAAGGTGCCGTTGTGCCCTGCAGATGTCTTCACCAGCTCTGCTGTGGTTCTGCTTAGCCAGCAGGAATGTTGATCCCTGCGCTGTGATATGTGCAGGAATGCTGTGGCTGTTTGATCAATTGGGCGCTGATTCTGAGAAGTCTGGTCCTAAATTCTCTGCTCAGGAAGGAGCCCAAAAGCTCCAGTGGAGGGATATGGCACATCTCATGCCCTGCCTCTCAGACAGCTGCTCTCTAAGGCAATGACTCTTCAGGTGGTTTTGCAAAATAATGAAAGCATTCCCGTTGATGAAGATTTTTATCTGGGGACGCTTCAGTGAAGGAAGCTGATTTGTTCCTCTTCTTGGCTGTATTTGTTCTTCTGTTAGCCACAAGACGCATAAGGGCAGCGCTTCAACGCGCAGTGTGTGCAGCGGTTTGGGCAGATGCGTTTATGGTGGCCGTGCACTTTGTGATACTTGCTGCTGCCAGTCCCACCTGCCTTAGGTAGCTTCTCAAATGCTTTCCTCCTGTGAAATCTTGTTATCAGCCCTGCGAGATGGAAGATGAGGCTTCAGAGCGTAGCTTGTGATCATGGACAGAGCTCCCACTGAGAGCAGTGCTGCCAGGATTTGCAGCCCCGACTCCATCTTCCTCTGCTGGTGTGAGCTCGGATCGGTTGTAGTTGCTGGCTGCTGCATCAAGCAAATTGTTAACAATTGCCCCTTTGTTGGCTGTACACTGCAACCTTTCCTTGGTGCTAATGGAGCTTGGGCTGCATGGAGCTGGGAGCAGCCTGGGTCTGCTGCCCCTCCTAAGTAAAGCTCGTGCAGGCGGTGCGTTCCCGTTTTGTTGCTTGAACAGGAACAAAATTTGATTTCCTTGATTAAAAAAAGCCCTGTTTCACGCTAAGTAAAGCACTTGGATGTTTAAGGGTTTAATCCTTTGCTTCTGGTTGATACAGAATTCAAGGAGAAAGGCTTTAATTTGGAACCCGGACATCTGAAAGTTTCCCCTGTTAACATATCTGAGCAGAACGCTGCAATGTGTGTGGCACTGCCTGTTCCTGCTGTTTTTTAGCTGAAGGACCTGAACAAACTAGCCACGGGCTTCCATTTGTGGATGGCATTGGTTCCCCACATCTTCGTTCTTGGTGAACTGAGTATTTAGCCGCAGAACGTTGCCAGGCTCTGTGCAATGAGTCCTCGTGATTTTCGAATGTGTGTGGTGCCAGGTAGGTGTCAGGCACGGGAATCATCACCCTGAGGGGTGTGCAGGCAGAGCAGAGCGGTGTGAGCAGGAAGCACTGCAGCACCACGACGCCGGGGCAGCGCTGCACGGGATGGGATCGTGCAGGAGTGCAGGTTGTGTCTGCCTCTGTAGAAGAGTTATTTTTGTTTTCCACTGAGACAAGTTCTATTCGGTGTAACAGAGCCACGAATACAGCTCTTTATCTACAGGAGAACTCCGGTGGTCTTTAAATAGGGCGATGTCTTTCTGAGCAGCTGGTGAGTAGGTTGCACAGACGTGCATGCTTCCTGGGTTGGAAATGTGCAGTTTTATTTCCTGGGCTGATTAGACGTTGCTGGTTCTCCCACAGATTGCTGCTGAGTTGTGATTTATATTCATGATGCAGATTGGAGTGGTACAATCTCATTCCCAGCCTGATCTTTTAAAAAAAAAATATCCCAAACATGCATTTTGTTTGTACCAAAGCAAGCAAACAAACAGAAAGGAGCCGGTAAGCAGTGTCGGCCTTTTAAGACTTTTTGACATCAACATTAATTAAGCAAAGTTTGCTTCCTCCCAGATTGCCTCACCCAGCTGTTTTTAATGGAAGCCTGGAGGCTGAATTGTCCCAGCAGCTATTCCTCCACCGACATCACTCTCGGTACAGGCTTTTCTGTACAGGAGCGGGCGATTCTGACAGCGTGCTCTTTTTTCCTTTCCTCTACTGGGTGTCAATTTGCAAAATTACAAATTACCATTTCCCCTCCTGAGAGAGGTGATGTGATGGGCAGAGGAGCAAATCCTCGGGAAAGGGGGAGCTGCAGCCTCCAGCAAAGCGCTGTCATGTCACTGAGCCGCAGCCTTGCGCAGCTCGCTGCTGGCAGAAAAGAAATTCTTCTTCTGTTTTCCCAGGAAGAAGGAAGGCTGCTGCCACGTTCCCCTTGGTGTGCCCCTTCAGCACACTGTCACTGGCTGGCCTCGTCCCTCTGCTGTGACATGAGGGGACCGGAGCTGTTCCAAGTGACAGAGATCTGACTGCAAGAATCTTACAACTGAGCCTTCTGTGACCAATTAGAACTAGCAGTGAATAATAATCTGTGACTAGTTGCTAAACTGTTTCTGCTTTCCTACCATTCTCTCTGTGATCTTCTGTCCCAGCTGCTCACTGAAGACCCCACTGCACAAGTGAGTGTGATGAGTGGCACTGGGGCCCCTCTCACCTCATACGGGAAGGAGGAAAGTAACCCCAAGTCAGCCAGCCTGTAGGAGGGGTGGGCCAGGCTCACCCGAGGCCATAGCATTGGGTGTGTGCCCCTGGAGCCAAGCAGGTGGTGGTCGGGGCTCGAGCCCTTGAGCACGTGGAGCTGGAGCTGTGTGCTCTGCTCGCTGCCATCCCCTCGCCTGCATCTGGGACCTTTCCTAGGAGGAAGGACAGACGTTTCTTTTGGGATTAGGTCCCTCTCAGCCCGCAGGAGGGCCTGGCTGTGTTCGGCAGAGCTGCGAGCAGCCCAGCTGTGCAGACCTGCTTCCTTCCCCTGCGAGCTGGTGTGGACTGGAGCGCAGCGAAGGAGCATCCTGCAGTGACTTCCACAGAAGCTCAGCTCCCATTAGGGGAGTTGCAAAGGCAGTGGGAGGGAGGTGTGTGCAGCTGCCAGATGTGCAAGGACAGTTGTGACCCGAACATGAGATGTGGATCAGGATGGGTGCCAGAGCCTTGGGCAGTGGCTGCGGTGCTGGGTGGGAGCTCTGTGCTGTCAGCTCACCCTGTGTTGCAAGTTCTGCTCTGGGTCCCGGGCTGTGACCGCTCTGGGGCAGAGGCTGATGTGTTGGTCAGTTACATCCCTGTAAGCAAAAGAAGGATGCCGTCTGGTAAGTGTTGTCAGACTCAAAGAGCAGCAAAATTGTCTTCCGTGTTGAAAACTGCACAGGGACTTTTCACATGCGTTTTTAAACACCCCCCCCCCACACACACACAGCGATAGAGAGCTTAACTTCATTTAACCCCAGGTGTGCAATTGTATCACATAACAAACCCCAGCAGCTGCTATTTTGCAGTCCTATTCAGTGCTCTGTTGTGTCTTTCCCTCTAGGCAACAGTCAACGCTCGCCCCCAGCGCATCCTGGACACGTCCTCGCTGACGCAGTCGGCGCCCGCCAGCCCCACCAACAAGGGCATGCACATCCACCAAGTGGGGTAAGTGGGCCCGGTGCCCCCCGCCTGCCCCCCGATGGGAGCCCACCGGGGTCTCATAGCTTCTTGGTTTAGTGCTGGTGAGAGGCTTAGGAGCACAAGCTCAAGGGACAGATGAGGAGTTTCTACACGTTGCTTCTTTTAGGACAAAAGGCACGCTGGTTATCTAAAGGTGAATTGAAAGGCAAAGTTGAATATTGCTGATTTTACTGAGGCACTCTGATCCGACCTGAAGCGTCCAGGTTTCCCATTGAAGTCTGATCTCTGTTTTCTCCAGTTCCAGCTAAAAATCTGATGGTCAGCAAGTGATGCCTAAAGTCAGTGAAACTAAGACGATGGTACGGGCAATGCTAGGGTTTGAAAACGTGATTCCTTCCCAAAGGATGCTGTCCAGGGGAAAACACCTGGCTTGAGATCTGGCAGCCTCACAATCCGTGTGCAGCAGTGAGATTCAAAGCTGGAAAGGAGGGCTCTGAACTGCTCAGTGATGCTTTTAATGTCTTCTGATGGCATTACGCAGCCATGCAGTAACGCGGATCTCAGTTTGCACGCACATTGAAATGCTGCCCTGTGGTCTGCCAGGACTCCAGGCACCACGTTGCTGGTCAGTGTGCCATGGTCACACACTGCTACCTCTGGGTGCACGACTGCTGAACCTACAGGTTCCCAGGACTTTGATTTTCTGATCCTGTATCTGGAGTTGGCTCAGTTGGGATTCACTGATGGGATTTGCACCTTTTTTGGATTGCGTGTTTGGATTGCTTTGCTTTTGAAGAGGAAGCACAGCAGTGAAGGATAAATCTTGTCAGAAACAAGCAAAGTTTAAAAAAAAAAAGAAAAAAAGTAACGTAATTCACACGCAGGAGTAAAGGCAGCAGAGCAGGTAATGGTAACGTAGCTGGTGTTAAGCCCCTGCCCTCGTGTTTGGGGGTTAGCTTTGTTTCTGCTGTGAGAGGGAGCACTGAACTGCTTGTAGAACCGGGCTGATTCTCAGAGGTGGAAAGCATGTCAGGACTGCAGCTTAGTGAGACGTGCCAGGTGTCAGGGGATACGTATCAGAGTGGTTCAGAAAATGAGGGCAAGTCACACGTCTGCTGCTATCTAAATCCTTTTACTCTTTTGATCTGTAGAGGATCACCTCCAACCACGAGCACAAGCAGCTCCAGCCTGACAAATGATGTGACAAAGCAGCCGGTCAGCCGGGACATCACGTCTGTGCGACCTGCCAACGTGGGCAACATGGGGGTTCAGTACACTCCGCACTCCCACCAGTTCCCCAGAACAAGGAAAATGTTTGACAAAGGGCCAGAACAGGTAAAGGCACTTTGCCTTCAGTTCTGATTCCCTGCTCCACTGGGCTTTGTTACACTTTCTGTTCGTTGCGTTTTATTTCTGCATATCCTTCATTTGCCTCTAGCTGCTGCTAAAGCCAGGTTAGCTTCTTTTAACCGGTAAAATAAAAATGGATTAATTTTTTTCTTCAGGATATGTTTTGTTTTATGGCTCTGATGGAGGACATTACTCACTTCTGCTGCCACCAAGAAGCATTTAATCTGAGTTGATTGTTGATTCTTTCGCAAACATTTGTCTGCCTGGGCGATAATGCACAGCTGCATCTCTGTCAGGTGCTTTTTCTCCCACCTCAGCAAAGCGTGGACAGAGGTGGACAAGGGGAGGATTCCTCCTCCTTCAACACGCAGGGAGATGTTTCTCTTGAGATACTGGGAGATGCCCTTACAGCAGCAGATTCACCTCCTTGACCACAGTCCTGACCCACTCTGTGCTTGGCAGCCCCTCTTCACTAAGCACAGAGGCAGATGTAAGCCCAGACTGGCGCTGGGAAGACCAGAGCTCAGTACAGGTCGCTCTGCTGGAAGACATCTGGGCAGCCAAGAGCTGTGATGTCTCCTCTTTTCAGCATCAAGCCAACGGGGGGGGTTGCATCCATGTGAGCATTCAGATGACAGTCATCGGGCACTGGGTGTTTTTCTATTTACAGAAGCACGAAGCACTAATGTGGTGCCAGGCAGAGGAATGCCGTAACGTGCACAAAGGATTCTGAATGTCACCTTCAGATGACTTCACATGAGTCATCTCAGACAAGTATGTCTGAGTCCGGGCACACTCAGGTGCACTTGTGGCCATCACTGGAATGTAGCACTTGGCTGTGGTCAGTGCCCCGGCCCCAGCCAGCTGACAGTAGTTTGATGTTTACCCCTCCCTTTACTTCAGAGCATTTCCAGGATGTTTCTGGGGCTTACTCTGTGAGAGGGAACTGGAAAAGACAGCAGGTGTGCTCTGCTGTGTGTTCTAATGCACACAGCGTGATGAAGGCAGGATGCTGAGCCTCCTTCCTGGCGTTATGGAAGGGGGAGGTGGGGATGCTGAGGTGTGTGTCTGGCAACACTTGGGCCAAGAGGACAGCACAGATTTCAGGTGCTGTGACTGCTGAGAAGTACCTGCTCTTCACTTAAACTAGCATTTGTGCAGAGCCAATGCTTCTGAGTGATTCCAAGAAAAAATTGTCAAAGCGTTAATAGGAACACCTTCAATTCTAATGGGGATAGCAGCAACAGCCTGGCTCATAGTTCTGAAGAATTGGATGAAGCCTGGGCGAATGGAGTGCTATTTCTTTCTTTTTTTTTTTTTTTCTGATGTCTTATGCTTTATTACAGACATTTAATGCATATATGGCCTTGATCTGAATCTGGGTCCTGCTGTGCTTTATCCTGAATCATCTTCCCCTCACCACTGTTCCTCGTGCCAGATTCTTGTGTAGACCACGAGGAACCTCATCCTGGGACATCATTTTTGTGCTACTCTGACACTTCAGCTCGTGATTCATACTGTAGCCTGGTTGTGTTGTGTGCTGTGCAGATGAGGCTGTTGTGCATTTCTGAGCAGTTCATGTAATGCCAGCGGTCTTGGAGCTAGACACAGAAATCTTCGTACTCTTGGCAGTGTTTTGGGGGGCTTTTCTCTGCTCAGGGATCTGTCCCAGGCTGTCTGGGTATCACTGTGTTTACAGCTTGCCCCTGCAAGCGAGGTGGACATGGGATAACGTCCTGTTCTCTTTCTGCACAGACTACTGATGATGCCGATGACACCGTTGGACACAAAAGTTTCATTTCAGCCACGGTGCAGACGGGGTTTTGTGACTGGAGCGCGAAGTACTTTGCTCAGCCAGTCATGAAGGTAATACTTGGTTGTTTTCTCTGAATGCTTTCTGAATCACGACACGGCAGCTCTTGAAAGGTTGAGATGCTGGTCCTCAGCATAGCCTAGTGGCTTCCTCTGTTCTCTTTGCTTTCTTTTCCTCTTCTGTGTGAGGAGGGAAAGGAATGGACGTATTTCCATCATTCTGCTCTGATGAGCTGTGTGACCACTGCCTATCACAGGGAGCAGAAGAGGCAGTGAGAGCCAGAAAGGTCAGGTATTAGTAGGGACAAAGCCCGGAGCAAAACCCCTGCACCCATAGAATACTTTCAAGAAAGAATGTGAAAATGGGGAAGAGGTTCTTGAGTGAAGATGGGGACAACAGGACATACCCTCCCTTTGAAGTGAGGCATGGCTCTGTACTCAGGTGTGACCTGGGAGCTGTCCTTGTAAGCTGTGCTTACCTGCACCCCATCTTGATTCCTTCACCTAGGCAGGGAGAATGTGACAGCTACTGGAATTCTGCATGGCAGCATGGGGAAAACTTCAGAGGAGTCATTATTCTTTTCAAAGTTCAACAAAAAAAAACCTGATTACAGCAAAGAATGAGGGTTGTAATGACAAATCTCCGTTGAGATCTCTTTAGAATTGAGTGCTTTCTGGTAACTCTGAGTTGGTTTTATGTGAAGCGAGAGATACACTAAAGCTTTATTCTAGGAAAAACAACAACAACAAGACAAAACAGAGCTCTTCAGGGATGAGCAGAGATCGTCAGTGACTGGAAACAAAAACTGTTAAATTCCCAGAATCTTTTAGCAAAAGATTGGGTTTCAATCTTAAGTGTGAAATCAGAATAAGCAGTAAACCTTGCCTTAGTATTAGCAACCACAATGAAGCTGACTCCAGGTACCCTGGGATTCAGGCAGCACAAACTGTAACAGAACTTTCAGCTCAACTTTCGGAGGTGTTGCAATTAACGTGAGCTATAATGCACAGTTTGTATTAATGCCACTACCTGAGCAACTCAGCAGTGGATGCTATTATGCAACCACTGATGTTTAAATCTTCAGAATGTGCAAAGAAATGGCACATTTTATGTGCTGTCTCATCTAAGAATTGCCACTGAGCCATCTGTTACTGCTCCTTCCCTTCTTTAGGCGTGTTACGTTGTTTGGTGATGAGGTGAGGTAATTGCCCCCACATTTAAGGATATCAGAAAACCAGTTACATGGCAGCTAGGTTTCCACGTAGCTTTAATTTGTTTAGAAAATCACCAGGAGGAAAGACTAGATGCTAGAGTGATTGCCTGACACTTCCTCAGCTGCTAGTGAAATTAACTTTCTTCTGATATCATTAGCAGGATAACTCATTAGAAAATACATCTGGCCCATGGGGCTCGGTCAAGCTTTATAGTGGGGTTTTCTCTCATCAAGATGAGTTTCAGTGTCTCAATTCAAGTCCAGAGGAGAGTAAAGGAAACAGAGGAGGATGTTCTTCCATCTCTTAGTTCTTATTAAAAACATTTGTCTACTTTCTAAGGAAATAAGAGGGGTGTCTTTATTAATACAATAAATCACAGTAGACAGCCAATCAAAATGCAGTTTCAATGTGTAGATGGGGAGCTGTGTGTGTGTGTATATATATATAGGTTTAGTACTTCGTGTGCATAACATTAAGAAAATTGGGGGAGGAAAGAAAACATACGGAGCGTTCCCATATTAATTTGTAGAAACCAGGGAGGGGGAGTCCTGGAAATGAAAATTTCAGGCTTCCTTTCACTGCAGTGAGTCCCAAAGGGTTCAGAGTCTCACCGTGAGAACTGAGATGCTCCAGGCTACATCCATATGCACATGTGCACAGTGATCTGTCTCTTCAGCTATTACTGTAATAGCAGGAGTAGCAGTATGCATGTTCTCTTAGCTCCCGTGGTTTGGGTTGGTAACATTCACTGCCTTGAACTGCATTTTCTGAGCACAGGGTGTCCTCAACAGCAGCATTTTAGGTAAGGTTTGCTCAAAAGAAAATCTGCGCTTCCTAATGAAACGAGGAAGTGAATTGATTTCCCCATTACTTTTGTAAAGCAGCCTTCAGAGGCCCAGTGGAGGTCTTCCTGCCGAAAACCTTGCGTGTTATACTGACTACCAGGGAATTGTATGTGGCTTTCTAATGAGGGTGGGTGGTACGTGTGCAGGGTACAGGGAGAAGTCCCACTACTCCAGCTTCCTTTGGCACGTCTTGATGGCTGCTTGTGTAACCAGGCAGCGCCAGCCATCCGCTAACTCGTGTCTTGGCTGAATTTCCAAAGCGCGCTCCTTTCCTAGAATCTGTTCCCGCATCAATAAGGAACAAACAGCCCTGGCTTGCAGCTGCTGTCTTTTGGGAGCTTTAGCCTTATGAAAAAGGCAACGAGTAAAGTCTGCGGAGTACTGATGGAAAAAGATGACGCTGATGTGCAATTCCAATACTTCATTTGGAGATGCTGCCTACCGTCATAAACAGGGAAAGATAAGACAACTATTCCTGTAATGAATAAACATAAAATGACTGTGAGTGCATCTTAGTCATATTTAATTTATGAATTCAGCTTTGCTTCGTAGACCTTGCTATGAGAATGCTTTCATTGGAAAGATTGAGGGATTAATTTCCAGTGTAAATCACTGGCTCGGATTCAAGCCATCATACCGCTTTTGATTTATCGATTATCTAATCAAATACACGGAGAAAGAAAACACCGCATTGTAAATCCTCGGTGTGCCAGGAAAAAAACAGGTCCCTACCGCAGCTCTCATCTCTCCAGAAGTCGTTCCCCTTCCTAAAGCTGTGATGGCCAAGGGCTGTTCTGCTCGCCACGGGCGGCCTTGGACCGCACGGCACAGGAAAGCCTTGCTGCCAGCTGTCAGGAAGCCCTGAGTCAAGGAGAGCGGAGCCAGCATCTGCTGCTCCCAGGGCTGGCAGAACATGCAGGCAGGAGCTGAGAAGGATCCTGGAAGGTGAGAATTACATAAGGAATCCTTCCTGAAAAATCCCAGCCCTCGCTTCAGCGCTCCCTGCTCTGTGTCTTGGCCGTTGCTCAAAGTCCTGGTGGAGGAGGGAGCCCTCTGTGCGGTTGCTGCAGTAACACTAGGCAGGGACAAGCTGTATTTACTACGGGAGCAGACTGCTGCATTTTCCCCGCTCCCATCCAAATACCGGCTTCCACGCCGGCATGGAGGGACAGAGCATTAAAGAAGCAGAACTTGGTTGGCTTTCGGATGACACCACTTGGTGGGAGGTTTCGGGATTGTCGCTGGTTTGTGTCTGAGTGGAAGCTCTGAGATGCGGGGAATCGGAGCCATGTCATGATCCTCATCATGTAGCACAGTTTGCTACTCCCACGTAGCTCTGGGAGCTCTGCTCGGAGGAGAGCTGAGCAGCAGCCAAAGACTGGCTGTTGTTTACTAAAATGACTTTCTAATGCTTAAATGCGAGCTGGATGGGAGGGGGGATAAAGACATGAATAATGAGCCTAAATAGCTGGTTCTTTTGAATAATAATTTCTGGTTTTCCAGCCAGCAGCAGCTGAGCTGGGGGTCACTGCTCTATTACACACGTGTCCTGACATAATCCTGTGCTTCTGCACCACCAGAAGTTCCCTACTGACGTGTTCTGTGGGGCTCGTCTTACAGAATTATCACAGAATCACAGCATGCCTGTGTTGGAAGGGACCTCACGGCCCCACAGCCCCACCCCTGGTGTGGGCTAATTGCCCCAGAGCTCAGGCTGCCCGGGGCCCATCCACGGCCTCAGACACCTCCAGGGATGGGGCACCCACAGCTCTGGGCAGTGCCGGGGCCTCACCACCTCTGGGTGAAGAATTTCCTCCTCCCACCTGACCTAAATCTCCCCTTTCTTCTCCTCTGTTCTTGCACCCTCCCGATGAGATCGCCCACCCAGCTCTGACCTGCAGGCTGCTGGGAACGGGGGAAGTGCTGCATTGCACTGGATGCGGCAGCTCTCTGTGCTCCCTGCAGTGCTGGTCTGGGGGCTCAGCCGGTCAGAGCCGTGTCTGTCTGCCACAAGCACGCTGTGCCCTGCAGCACACCGAGCTGAACTGGTACCCAGCACCTCTGTGCGGTCACACGTATTGGCAGCACTTGGAAATGAGAAGTGTAGTTCAGCAGATCTCATTACAGGAAGAATGTTTATTGCCGAAATCAGATAACAAAGCAGCTTTCAGCTCAGCCTCCTCAGAAAAGTTCTTTTTCTTCAGAGCCGAGAAGCCCAGCAGCTCCTTTAATCCAATATTCTTCATGTGCTAGAAAGCAGAGGAGTGCCTCTGTCTGCTGCAAACTGGGTTTGTTGGCCCTAAACTGAGAGAGCTGCTGGGTGCCCCCAGGAAAATGTGCTGTTGTGTTCGTGCCCCGCTCATCCCCTGGCCTCCCAGGTCCTACTTTAATTTATTCCCAGAGAAGCCGGATTTTCATTAAGGTGTAGCTGTAATCTCCGTACTCTCAAATCGACTTTGATGTATTTTATCTTAGGTTTGTTTATTGCTCTACATTATTGGTCATTTGTCACTGCCTTTCTAATAGATGTCATATTCTTGAAAAATTGAAATAGCAGTCCTTTTTTTTTTCCCCAGCAGAAAGGGTGGGTTTCTTATTTTAAAGCAGCAGCAATTCAGCTCAGTAATGGTTGTTTTCCAGAGCATAATACATTTTGAAGATAGCGCATATAACAGTGGCAGGTGATTTAAGTACTTTCTTAGTCAGGAAAAAAGAAGTGTGTGTCTGTGGGGAAGGGGAAGGAGCAAAAGGACTTTGTCTTTATGTCACCCTTCTCCAGGGCACTCTCTGCCCAGAACAGCATCATTTCCTCCATCAAAGGAAGCCAGCTCATCTTCACTGACCCAAAGATGTTTCTAGAGCAGCGATGTTTGCTAGTCTGGGATAATTTTTTAAGCGTGAAGCAGAAGACACGTTTTGTATAATCATCTTCCTGCAAACAAAAACAGTTGCCATTAGTAGTGGATGTCGTTGCTGGTAATTCAAGCATCTCAGGAAGTCGGGAATAAAGCAATGCATTCTTTGGCCTGCAGTTCTCTGTTGAAAGGTAGATTTTAATGTGTTCATAGCTTTCAGCCTGTATCAAAGCCGTGCTCTCTCTTTCATCTCAAGATGAGGGCAGCAAAAGGAAAGGGGAAGGTTTCACAGGTGGTGGGAAGGCTGAAATCAGAAGGTCCCTTGAGCTCCTCTGTGTGCTGCACGGAGATGCTAAGGTGTCATGGCTTGGTCTGAGCTGAACACACGTGTTTGCGAGGGGTGATTTGTGGAGTTCTGATTTACTGTTTTATGTTGTGACCGTGCTGATGCACGGAAAGATCCCGGAGGAGCACGACCTGGAGAGCCAGATCCGCAAAGAGAGGGAGTGGCGGTTCCTGCGCAACGCCCGCGTCAGGAAGCAAGCCCAGAAGATCATTCAGAAGGGTGAGTGCCCCTCTTGCCATGCTGCAGGCAGCTCCCTGGGGCTCCCAGCACCACACTGGGCTGTAATCCCCATTAATAGCACAAGTGCTGACCCTCAGAGGCAGAGGTCCCTGTTCTTGGGCTGGGTGGCAGGGGCTCATGCTGCTGTCAGCTGTTTTGCTGCTTGTCATTGCCCTTCCCGTTACCAGCTGCTGGTTTGGTACCCCAGGGCAGGGGAGCGACCACTTTAAGTGCCAAACATGTGTCTTCCATTTGGAAAGTTAATTGCAGCTCTGTGTTAAGAAATGCCCTGTTCAGGTGTGAGCGGGGTGCTCAGCTAGGGCACAAGGTCGTGCTGGATCACCAGCTCAAACTGGAGCTCTGCAAGCCCTCAGAACCTGGCACAGGCCAGATCCCTGCCCGCAGCCCCTGGGGCAGGGTCCTTCTGTGGGTGCTGTTCCCCCCAGGCCGGGATCTGAGGTGCATGGAGCTGGAGAAACTGATGTGCTGAGTGCAGGGCTCAGTGCTGGAGGCACAGCCTGCTGCAGCACCTCGCTCTCTGGAGGTTTGCTGGGCTCGACAGGGAGCTTTAATGTCATGGAACTGCAGAGTATCATAAACCAGAATAATAGAGAAATGAAACTGGAGCCCAGGAAATGGCTTGGGGGATCTTTTTGAATACAAAAAAGGGGATTGTTCATGCTCGCCTGAAGAAAAACCTTTTTGTAGACAGTGTTCATATTTGGTTGCTTGACCTGAGCACCTGAAGTGCCAGTATTCATTAAAAAAAAAAAAAGAAAAGAAAATCTGAAATATTAAAAGGAATTAGAATAAACTTAGAATCCCTTAATGGAAATGAAATTAAATGGATGCATGCTTAAACTAACCAGGACTGAGTGAACGTCTCTTGAGCTTACAGTTCTGTGTGATGGATTCACACTGCTAAAAAATGCAGTTCCAGGGGTTACCAACACTGTTTGCAAATCATGAAGTGCTCTAAAGAGAGGAGGGGAAGGTCTGTAGCCACCATTTGGAAATCTCAGTGGAAAATATATTTTTCATTTGGAAATTAACCTAAAATCTAAAAGAACTGAACTGGAAGGCTAAATAAATAATCCACAAGCTAAAACGGAATACTGTAATTTGAATAAAGTAGGTTTCTTTTGTTTTATTTTGGCAAAAAGAGAAGTGGGTTTCTGCATCGACACAAGCTGATACTTCATAGAGTCATGGAATGGTTGGGCTGGGGGGGACCTTAACCAGTTCCAACCGAGTGATCTGAGCCCCGTTGCCACCCACTTCTTTGGTCGCCAAATGCTTAAAGAAGCACGTGGCTGGGCTTGCTCTGTTTGATCAGTTAGCAAAAGAAGGATCCCAGCATTTGTCACTGCAGGGTTTACTTTATACCTTGGGCTGAGACGTGTGGCAGCACGGAGGGGCTGGGGCTGGGGCTGTGTTGTGCCCGGGGTCTCTGTCGGCTCCTGGGGAGCAGCGCGGTCCCCATCCCTCCGCCGGGCGCTGAGCTGCTGCCTGCTGTCCCCCCCAGGCATCTCCCGGCTGGATGATCAGATCTTCCTCAACAGGAACCCCGGCGTCCCCTCCGTGGTGAAGTTCCACCCCTTCACGCCCTGCATCGCCGTCGCCGACAAGGACAGCATCTGGTGAGGGTTCCTCCGTGCACGTCGTGGTTGTGGGGCTCGCTCCGCGTGCGTTGGTGCTGCAGCTCGGCGCTGCGGCCGCCAGCGTTGCCGTCCTTGTGCAGAAGGTGCCGGGTTATGGGGCTGCACGGGAGCCCGGGTTGCAGTCGTTCCTCACTGCTGGGCTTGTGCTCTAGTTCTTTTGCAGAGGGTGGGCCTACATGGTTCGTGAAGCGAGCCTGGGTATCGAAGAACAAATTGAACTGCTGTGCAGTGTATGCAGCTTTTAGTTTAGCTGTAATGTAGATCTCTTGGATAGCTTATGCAGAAATCCAAGAACTGACTTAGTGTTCTTTCCTCCCAAAGTTTCTGGGACTGGGAGAAAGGGGAAAAACTGGATTACTTCCACAACGGGAACCCACGGTACACCAGGATCACGGCGATGGAGTACCTGAACGGGCAGGACTGCTCCTTGCTGCTGACTGCCACAGGTAAGCAGTGCAGCTCTCTGTGTGGCAGGATGGGACCTGGGGAGCCTTCTCAGAATTCGGGTCCCTGGGAGCTGTGCTGTACCTCTTGCTCTCCCTGCTCTGCATTTGGCCCAGCCCGGCCCTTCCCCTCGCCCGTGTGGTCTCAGTTGAAGCGCTTCCAGGATCGAACCCGACAATTGCTTCTGGCATCATTGAAATATCTGAACAGCTTATGTAAGTGCTGCAGTGTTCTCAAATAGCAAACAAATCAAACACTTTGCTGAAACCCTTTCCAGGCACGGCTTTATTTGTTACAGCATTCTGAGTCTCTACCTGGCACGGCAAGTTCACAGCAACCTCCTGTGCCGCTTCTCGGGCACCGTGCTCCTTAGCTGGTTAAAAGCTGCCTTCAGAGCTGAAGGGGAAATCGTGCTGCAGCCAAAGTATGAGGAATGAGGTTTTGTTGCTGGAGCTGGTTGAAGTCCAGAGCAGACAGGGATTGTTTTAGGCACTGAACATCTCCAATAGTTCTGCGTTTTTGTGCGAGTCTCTCTAATCCCTGTGTCTCAGCCAGGGAAGCAGTTCTCCAGAATGCCCTGTTGCATCATGTAAGGAAGCATGAAGAGCTTTTTCTCATTCATTGGCCTGTAAAGCCGTGAGTAAGAAATGCTTCACTCCCAAGGAACCATTCTAAACCTGTCAGTCTAAGTGTTTTCAATAGCTTTTCAAACTTGGTGCTGAAACGTACAGGTTGGGTATAATTAAGAGAGGTGGAAGAGGATTTGAGAGGGCCTTTAGGACATTTTTCTTTCAATTTATTGATTCTTAGCACAAAAGTTTCACAGATGGGGAACAAATTGAAAAAAAATACACGATGTACTTCAAAGATTTGCTGCTGATGGGCTGGGCTTTGATTCAGCTTCTTTGTGGGGCTGTATTTTGTATTTAGGAGGGTATTTAAGTGGTTCTCAGTGCCAGTAGCAAGGAGGACAGAGACAGTTCCTAGAGAAAATTGGTCAAAGAGATGTACGACATCTAATGTCAGGTGTTATTTGTAGGAAGGAGAAAAGTTCTAGAGCTGTTCCCAGTGGAACAATCCTTTAGGCTTTATGGAATAAGATTAAAGAAAAAACAACTCTAATAAAAAGTATTAAGTTCCAGTGACGCTCTCAGTCCTGGAGCTGGTTATGAGTACGGTGCTGCTCCTCTTCCTTTTATTGTGCACAATTATGAGGGTTCTATTGGCAATGACACGGCATGGCGTTCTCTTTCTTTGTGCTTCCCAAGATGATGGTGCCATCAGAGTATGGAAGAACTTTGCAGACCTGGAGAAGAACCCAGAGATGGTAACGGCTTGGCAGGGGCTGTCAGACATGCTGCCAACTACACGAGGTGGGTCCCCTACCTTCGGGGCGAGGGGGAGGGGGGGGGTGGGAAGTGAAAGGTAATTCATGCTGTTTTTTCTAGGGATGAATAGAGTAAAATGGGTTTCTCAACATCAACCACCGGTAACATCCTTGTTTAACAGTCTCTGCCTTTCTGGAATGGCCTTTGGCCAAGTTTTGGGGAGGAATTACTTTTCTGTTTCTCATAAAACAAACCACCAAGGCTAAAAGTCCAACACGACGACCTCCCACGCGTGCTGAAGAACAACTAGAGCAGCCTCTTGCTGGGGTGCAGAAGGGCACAAAGTGCCTGTTCTTTACAAGCCTCACAGCAGCCGTCTTGGCCAGGTGTTCCTCTAGGCTGTTCCTAAGGAGAGATCTGTAGAACAACGGTGGAACTGCCCTGCTCTGTGCTCGTGGTAGCAGGAGTTTGTTCTTCCCTTCTGGGTGGGATAGTGGCTCACATACTGCCTCTTTCCTTCTGATGGACTGCTCAGCCTTCGCACAGCTTTGCATGTTGCACCTCTGACTTCATTTAGCTCAATTCTAGCACTTACTGTCCACTGCTCGTTGTGGGTCAGGAGGTGGCAAGAGAATACGCAGTGCAGGTCTGACACTTGCAGGACAGCCCAGTTAAACACTGAACCGCTTTGGATGCTAGGAAACTTAGAAAAAGATGTAAAAAGGAGCCCTGGCATCCTGCCATGCACAGGATGAAACCAGAAGACCAGTTTAGGTAATCCTGAAGTCTGTTTGAAGATATTAGAGGAGATGGACATTCTGTCCCTCTGAGACCTGATAATGTACTAATGCTCTAATGGGGTTTCTCTGTCACTTGAATAGTTTTAATCAAGGCTACAGGTTTTTCTAGATGCGCTGTAGTTCAATCAGTGCTTGTGGGATTAATGCAGGAATTGCTGGGTGAGATTCTCTGCCTTGTGCTGTGCGGGAGGTCAGGTAAGATGACCACCATCACTCATTCTGACCTTAAAATCTGACAGTTCTCATTTTGGAGCTTGTGGCTCATCACGGGAGTCTGACACAGCTCTTTTAGCTATTCATTGGATTTTACCAGTGCTGCCTTGTTGAGCTCGTATCTGCTGTTTTCCTTAATACCTCCTGTTTCGTCTCCGGTGTTTTAGGAATGAGGAACTGCATTTGAGGTAACGTTAGGCTCTGTGCCTCGCTGCAGTATGTGTGCAAAACTGATGAGAAGCTGCTGGAAGTCCGCAGCATACTGTGAAAATTGCCATGGTCAAAACTTGCTCTTGGCAGAGACGTCAATAAAAGCAGGATGAAAACAGTGGTAACGTGCGGAGCGCATTCGTCCGTAGGCAGAGAGGAAAGTGCCCAGCAGTCATCTCAAGTTGCCCTTTGTAGTGTCATTCAGTTGGTCCGTGCTCCTTTCTTGCCAATGCCAGTTGTCGTGAAGGATGTTGATTAACATTTACCATCTCTGGACTCAAAATCTTGCTTCCTTGGTGCTGGTGATGGACTCACCCGAACAGCTGAAGTCTGGGAATTCCCCTGGACTGCTCTTACATCGTCTTCTTGCTGCATCATCAGTCGTGTTCAGGGAAGATGCTGACAGCTGTAGACTGAACTCCTTCAGGCTAACTCCATTTTCCTACCTTGCTTTCTATGTGTACCTTACATAAGGGCATAGCATTTGCTGACTTCACCTTCCTCTCTACAGGGCTTTAATGTAGAAGAAAGGGTTGTTAGAGAGCGTCAGTGTTTGACATTGCAAAATAGGTTAAGAGCTGAGCAAGAGCTGATTTAGCTCTAGGAGTTGAACGGTTACACTTGCCAAAGTAAGCGTGTTGAAACTTAAATCTGTTCTCTTTAAGGTGGGTTTGCCTTTTTCTTTCCAGTAAGGTCTTAGGAAGTCTGGGCCCTGTTTCCCTTGCCTTTCACCTTTGGAGTAATAGAACTAGGTTCGGAAGAAGAAAAGGGCAGATTTTTGTGGAAAGAGAAATAACTGTGCTCACTTCAAAAGAGCTATGTGGATCAAGTCCCCTTGGAAATGAGATGCTCTATTGAACAGTTATCTTTTGCTGCCAAGACTTGAGTTGTGGTCCAGCGCTGGCTCATAAAACTGAAGATGCATCTTTGAAGCTGCAGAGCTCAGGAGTTTTGCTGGGGTTTGTGTGCTCCCACTATTGATTTCCTTCTCTCCACTCCCATCCTTTTCCCCCATGTCAGACTCATCTCTGAATTTAATAGTCTTGCAACCAGAATACTGACTTTTGTAGGCAGTTTTCCCTCTTATAAAAGGAGGGAGGAATATGCGATACCTAAATACATCCTTTGGAAGCTTGAAGGCATCACTGGCTTGTCAAAGGAATGGGATATTGACAATAACAGCTGCTCAGGGGCTGTGATGGGGGATGGTCCGGGGTGAGGCACAAAGCTTAACCTCTCGCACTCCTCCAGACCTTCCTGGTGCTGTGCAGCCCGAGGTGAGAGAACTGAATGCACCAAGTGCTGAGCCCTGTCTGGGTCAGATGCTCTCACTCAGAAGTAGCTTGACCCCAGCTCCTTGCACTTCAGTCGGCTTGAGTGAGACTTAGGGAGGGTGAATCTTAAACACTGGTAAACTGCTGTGTGGGCAGTTGACTGTGTTGATTTTGATCTTAATTAGATCTGCATCTGCACACACGATGTGCCAAGAAAGCCTCTTCAAGTCAAAATTAAAGATGCATCAGTACCAGGTGCTCTGGAGTAAAGCAGCGTTGCTTCTCACATGACAAACACGAGAGACAGGAAGGTCTGAGAAAAAGGCAAAGCATGTTGTCAATAGCCAGTGTTTCAAGGCAGCATAAATTCTGCAGAAAAGCTGTAGGAAAAGCCAAGCATCTTCCAGTGAGCAGCGTAGGAAGAACATAAACCTGGAGTGCCCTGAAGCTGTGATTTCATCGCAGGAGGCTTTGGGAGTTGGGCGGTTCCTATAGGAAAGGCTGCGGGGGCTGCTGGTCCTGGGGCTGTGAGCTCACCTAGCAGCAGTGCCCCGTGCCCTGCGTCTGCTCCAGCCCGGCTTGGTGCTCTCCTGTGGCAGCGGTCATGCACACACTTCTGCAATTTTACGTATTGTTTCCTTGCGACAAAGCAGAACAGGCCACGATTCTCGTTCAGAATGACTTTGCCCTTTAAAACACCGCAGTTCCGGAATGTGAAAAAACACAGCCGTGTGAGAGGCTGCTCCCAGCCCCCGAGCGCTGCCTTTGGGCTGCTCCCCCCCCAGCTCCGTGTGTGCTGGGCCCGTGCTGCTCTCCATCAGTTCCATGGGGTGTCCCTCAGGCCACAGCTCCCCGCTGGTGGCAGGGCTGTGCAGGATGGGCTCTGGCCATGGCTCTCCTCCTGCTCAGAGCCGGCTCAGTGCAGCTTCCGAGATCTCCTTGTTGAAGAGGAAATGTCAGACAAGTGCTACTGCAGGCCAGGCCCGCACACAGCCACTGCTCCCAGGAAGGGCTGTGACCAAACTAGCGCTGCTCGGGATGGAGGCATGTGCTGCTCTCAGTGCTGCTGCTTCTCTCTGTGTCCTGTCCTTTGCTTTGAGTTGCTTTTTCTAATCCTGTTGTAAGATTTGTTTTGCTCTGGCTGACCCGTGGCGTCACCCCTAATCCCTGTCTTCTCACAGGTCTGGCCCGAAGGGTTTCAATCTATCTTGACAGAAGTAAGCAGGGAGGTGAGTGCTTTCTTTCCTGTTCCTATGGCCAGGCGGGGTGGGAAGGAGCTCCTCGTCCACGTCCGGTTGGTTGGTTGGTTTCTGGCATCGTTTGGAATGATTGCTGCGTCCTCGTGGCTCCTGGAAGGCTTTGCTGCTCCTCCCTCTCCGCTCCTCGCGCTGTGTGTGTCTGTGACGGCCGTGAGCAACGTGGGGACGGTGCCGTGCGCTCTGGGTGAGCTCAGCCGGGCACTGAAGGAAAGGACAAAGATCCGCAGGCCTGCATCATCCTCCGAGCTGTGAGCAGGAAGCGTGGGCAGTTTTCTGGGAGGCAGAAATCTCTCCTTCGTGGAAGATTTCAAAGCATCCCCAGACAAAGGAGTTTAGATGACAGGTGGCAAGCGGCCATTAAGCTGATGTGGATTTTGCTGGCTTTTTTTTTTTTGTAATGCACTTTCGCTGTAAAGATCACTTGAGAGAGAGAAGCTGAAGAATCTCACCCAGGACGTTTAGGAGAGTGAGCTTAGTCCTTTGGCAGGGCAATGCATGGTAAATGGTACAGGTTCTGTACCAGGGAGGTAGATGAGCCCCCAGCCTCCTGCTGAGGGATCCAGGGCTGCATGGGCTGTGTGGTGCTGAGTCCAGCCCCTTCTTGCTGCTGGGGCCATTGGGGAAGCAGATGGCTGACGTGCTGGCATCTGTGTGCGCACACATACATGGGGTGAGCGCTGACGTGGTGCTCCTGAGCTGCTCTGCAATTATCGATCCTTGCGTCCGTAACGATCGACAGAACGAAGGTGATTGCGGGGCTGTGCGATGCAGAGCTCTTTAGCTGGGGGTCTTTGCAGATCTCTGTTCGGAAGCAAAGCACTGAGTTAGAAATTAGCAAAGCTGATGTGTTGCTTTCATCGTTGTGGCTCTGCATTTCACTCAGAAATCCATTCTCAAATGGAAAGGCTCAGATTAGCAAGGCGTGGCTGCAGGGAATTCCCTGCTTGGTAACGTGGGCATCCGAGCAGCCCGAGGAAGGGCCAGCCACTCTTGCTGGAGCACTGCTGCTAATGCCAAGCAACTGCACTCCATCCCAAGCATGCAAATACCTGGGAATTGATGCAAAATATTCACTAGCATTTTCTGGGTAGGTGTTCTCCTAGTGAAAAATGCTGCAAAAGGATCTCTTCTTGCCGGCAAAGGAAGTCTTAAAAGCACGTGAGGTTCGCCATTCACTTGGCAGTAGAATGCACTAGCTATTTTGTAACTAAAGCACCAAAAATCCCATCTCGTTGCCCAGTCTTCTGTGGGGATTTTACTGAATGGAAGCTAAGGGGCTGTCTCTTCATTCATGCCTCGCTGGGCGCAAATCGCTGCACTGCAGATCCCTGGTACATTGGAGAAAGACCAATGGTTTAATGATGGCTCGGGTCACATCGGGCCACCGAGTGCAGCTCAGCAGCAGAATCCCTCAGGTCTGAGTGAGCCACACACAGTGCGGCTGTGACCTCTGCCCGACTGCATCAGCTCTGTCCCCAGGGCCCCCCCCAAGCGACACCGGGCGATGTGTTAACCAGGGGATGTATGTCCAACCTGCCTGCACTCCCATCCATCGCTGCCTCGCGGGAGCTGTTGGCCCCAGTAGGTAAACAGCCGTCATCTGTCGTACCTCAAGCAAATTTCTACTTAACGCCAAGCAAGAAAGAAGAAACACATGCTTGCCAGCTCCCTGCTTCCTTCCTGCTCTCCTGGGGCTTCCCAAACAAAGTGAAGGACGTCAGTACCTGCACTGCAGAAATACGGGGCCGTGCCCTCTGGGGCTGTGCTCTGCTTTGAGTCACACTGGTGCTCCTGTGCTTTGTAACCCTGCAGGTGGGAGAGGGAGAGGCAGCCTGGGGGGGGTTGGGGCACCTGGGGGGGTCCGGGGGCTGCTGTGCCCTGGGGAGGCTGCAGCCTGCAAATGGTCCAAGGATCAGAATCACACTGAGGTTGTGCTGGAGAGCGGGGGGGGAAGGTAAAGTGAGCCCATACCTACCGGAGTCTTTGGGCAAGTCCCATAGGAACAAGTTTGGGAGGAACACCTGAGTTTGGTTGGATGATTTTTATTACAGAAATTACAGAAATAACATAATTGGAGATGTGGCAGCTCCAGGGGTTCGTGTGCTTTCCGTTGGATTTCCGGCATTGCAGGCACTGCTCTCCCTTGCTGTGCGTAGTCCTTGGCATGAGGAGAGTGACACTGACTGAAGGATGCTGTGGGAATTAATGAGGTGAGGTCACGCAGCCCTCCCACTGCTCCTGGAGGGGAAGGCAGCGCTGTGCCTCACTGCTCAGCCACGGAGCCATGGAAATCATCCGTCAGAGTGCGAGGTGCTGCTGGCCGTGGGCTGTGCAGGTGTTCCTGACGGTGCCCGGTGCAGGCTGCCCACATTCAGCCGTGATAAAAATAAGCGCAGACACCAGAACGCAGCTGTTTTCAACACCACTGATATTTATTGAAATTTATACAGGGAACGGGCCCCGTGAGGCACATATCTGATGCGCAGGGGGAAATCCTGGGGGAGCAGCCATAGGAAGTTACAGCCTGGAGAGCGGCCGCTGATGCGCTGCTTTGTGCATCATCTCCCATCACACAGCACTGCAAGCACTTCTGCTAAACGGCTCAGGAACAGCAACAACCACCTCGTTTTTTTTCCCCCCCTGCACTGTGGAAGATTTATCACTTGCTATCTGAGAACGCATCATTCCTGACAGGATAATCTTAATCTTAGCTAACGGTGCATTTGGGGAGCTGCATTGCTAGGTCCCGGTCCTGCAGGTGCGTGGCCTCGGCTGGGGGCTGCGTGGGGTCACCCCTCTCTGCCCTGCTGCTGTAAGCAGGAGGAGCTCAGGAGCAGGGCTGCAGGTGCCCGCAGGATGCATTCATTTCCTTCCGCCTCAGTGAGGCCGAAGCATCCTGCAGCCAGCGCTCAGCAGGTGAGTCCTGGAGAAGGACCTCTGCTAATTAAAAAGGAAATGATAATTAGCAGTAAGTCTCCGTTTGCCCCTCATCCTAAAATACGACGATTTAACGTGTAGACAGATGTGAGCCGGCGCTCTGTCATTCCCACCGTGACATCATTTGCCCTTTGCTGGGGGTAGTTCGGCTGTTTTCTGTTTCGTTGACGCCGCTTCGGCAAGGCGCCCTCCCGCGTCTCTCGCAGCCGGACACGCGCTCCGTGTCACAAAGACTTTTGCTCCCCGCGGCCGCATTTAAACCGTGGTTTTGCGCGCCCGCCTCACCCGGCGCTTCTGCTCGGCGC